>NC_056725.1:1190126587-1190134087 GCF_019279795.1 Protopterus annectens | reverse complement strand
CTTGACGATTGGATGGGAGAAAGGAAATTCACCCTGGGGATCACATCAGTCACCCTGCTAGACAGGGGTCCAGGAAGTAAATAGTGTGAGAAGAAATAGCCAGGGAATTGTTATGGCTAGGCTTGTATAGGCCCTTGGGCCAATAACCTAGTACCAACCTATGAACCTATAATACCCAAGATTGCAGCATATATTCAAATAGATGCTATGGCAGAGACCAAAAACTATTGAGGGATATAGACTATCCAGCTCATGGATTGTTCAAAGTCCTGACAACAAGGAAGCGCTACAGACGCATTAGATGTTTGACATCCAGATTCCATAATAGCTTCTTCTTACATGCTATCAGAATACTGAATAACATACCCATAGCCTAACAAACTACATGGGCAAAACATTATTTGTGTGCAATATGTCATTGTTGTTTACATTAACTCTCTGAATGACTCATTTCATGTATCTCTATCTGCACTAGGAAAATTGTGAATGGTAAGTTTATGGTATGTATTGGTGGTGGGTATGTTTACGTGTCCATCTCTTTTTTATGATAGTACTGTTTTTGCATATCCTTATATTTCTACTGAGTTTATTCCTGCTGTTATATTTGTTGTGTTTCCCATGTAAACAGAGCTTTCAAATTTGTTTTACTTTTTTTAAATTTTTTTGTATTTTATTTTTTTTATTTAATTTAAATTTTCATTTATTAATTTAATCTAGCTTTCTTCTGTAAGCTGTCATTCATATGGTTCGAGCCTGAGTATCGAAATTTCATGCAGAGATACACACTTTTTCCTCTGCGTTGATCTGTATGGCAATAAAGTTTACTTCGACTTTGACTGCCCATGTCCAGGAGGGTTAAGGGTGCTATGCCCGGTAAGAATTTGTGGTGCCTCATCCACTCGTCCATGTTCCTCTTGAACAGTGTCATAGAGATGCTGTTTCACATGAAATGGTAGCCTGTTCCAAAGATGTGTCAGTCACTGGGAGATAAATCTGTCCCTCCAGCAAGTCCTGTTTAAGTTGCAGACTATATTTAAGTCCCTGGAATGGACAGCACTAGACCCATCTGATTTACAGATATGCAGTAAGCTCATTAGGTTTGGGTCTTGGGTTGCTCTGTAGGCCAGGCATAAGTCTCTATTAAGAAGCTTATATGATACAAAGTATAGTGACAGGGACTTTAGTTGGTCCATGTAAGGCACATGCTGGAAGCCCTTGATCTTCTCTGATAGAAACTTCATAGTTTCATAGTTTCATAGTATAGTACTAGGCTATCTGCTATGGGGCATTTGTAAGCCTAGCCATAGTGATGTGGCTTTTGCCACCCCATGAAATGGTACAAAAAATGTACAGAATAAATTTAGAATACTGTGCCTCTGTCTAGTAGTGACACAGTGAAGGTCCCCTTATATAATAGAATTAGTTTACTGTGCCCCTGTCTAGCAGTGACACAGATGTGACCCCTGGGGTAAACTTACGATCTCCCATCCACTCATCAAGATTTCTCTTGAAGAGAGTCAGTGAGGGCTCTGCCTAATACGAACTGGGATCTTGTTCCAAAGCATGGGAAGCCTCTGGGTTATGAATCTATCCCTCCAGCATGTCCTATTCATACTTGTGCCGAGGTTTAAGTCTTTAGCTCTCATGGTCCTGATGGACTTGGATTTTTTGAGGTGGAGCATGTCCATCAGATCTTGATTGGACATGGCCTTGTACGTCAGGCAGAGATCACCTCTGAGCAGGCGGTATGCTACTGAATAGAGCTGAAGTTTCTTTAGTCTGGCAGAATAAGACATATGTTGGAGACCCTTGATCCTCTTGGTGAGGTACTTTTGTGGTCTCTCCAGCTGTTGCAAATGCTGGGTGAGGTACATACCAAATGGGACATTGTACTCAATCATGGGTCTGATGAGGGAGGAATATAGGGGTACAATGACATCCTTGGATCTGGATGTGAATCCCTTCATGATGAGGTGTGCGAGGTAGAATGTTTTTCTAACTACTTTGGCAATGTGGGTATCAAATGAGAGGTCGCTGTCGACTTGGGTCCCTAGGTCTCTGATTACTTTTTCCGTACTCAGTGGGTTGCTGTCTATGTGATAATTTGTGGGTACTTTGTTTTTCCCAAAGGGGATGACTATACATTTTTTGGCATTTAGTTTAAGGCCGTGACTCCGGCACCAGTTGTCTGTTTCTGTGAGGCCTTTTTGTAGGATGTGTGTGTCTGCTGGTGTATCGACTATGGCGCCTAGTTTGCAGTCATCTGTGAACTTTGTCAGCCACAGCCCTCCCATGTTTGCTTTAACATCTGAGAAATAAATACCGAACAAGAGGGGTCCCAGGACAGATCCCTGTGGGACACCACTTGTGACTGGCTTTGAGTCTGACATTGCTCCAGTGATTTTAACTGGGTTCTGTCCTTTAGCCAGTTTGCAACCCATCTAGTGACATAAGGGTTTACTTTTAAGCTGTTGAGCTTATCTATGATGCCTGAGTGGGGTATTGTGTCGAAGGCCTTAGCCAAGTCCAGGTATGCTGTATGGACTGCTTTGCCCTCGTCAATGGCTCTAGTGACTGTTTTGAAAACGTCAACCAGGTTTAAAAGGCAGGATCTGCCCTTTACAAAGCCGAACTGGGTGGGGTCAAGTGTCTGTAGGTCCCCTATGTCCCTCTTTATGAGTTCAATAATGATTCTTTCCATAGCTTTGCAGACCAGGCTGGTTAAGCTTATGGGGCGGTAGTTTCCAGGGTCTGTAGAGGCACCCCCCCCTTGTGGAGTGGGACCACTGTTGCTGTACGCCAGTGTTCAGGTACATATCCCGAAGTAAGGCTAAGGTTAAATAGCATTTTTATGTGTGGGTTTAGCTCCTCTTGGAGTTCACGTAACACGCAACCCGGGATACCGTCAGGCCCCATTGATGCTGTGTTTTTTGCTTTGTTTAGGGCGGTTCTTACTTGGACATCTGAGATGACAGGGAGATTACATTCAGCTGGGATAAGTATTTCTTCTTTTGGGGGTGAAGGAGGGGAGAAATTTGCACTGAACTTGTCAGCCAGAATGTTGGCAATATCTGTGGGTTCAGTGTATTTTTTATTGTTGTGAACCAACTCTGAGCATATCTGAGGGTTTCTGCCCAGATTTCTAACATAGCTGAAGAAGGCTTTGTGGTTATCTTTAGTGTCCTTAGCGATTTTTCTCTCAAAGTTGGCCTTGGATGTTTTTATGAGAGAACGTAGTTTTCTCTAATGTTGATCAGAGATGTCTTCCCTTCATGGGATTTTGCTCTGACATGCAGTAGCTTCCTTCTTTTGTTATACAATTTGTTTATGGCTGAGGTCCACCAGACAGGACGCTTACCTTTGGTGGAGAGGAACTTGCATTTGTTTGGGATTGCATGATCCATGCATTCTTGGAGATGTCCATAGAAAGCATTTGTGAAGGATTTGGCATTGTGGGATGTGGTATCCACTGTCTGCTTTTGAGAAGTTTTTCACTGTGGTCTTTTGTGCCTGGGGTGGAGGTGGGATATGTATATCCAGGGTGATTAGTTTGTGGTCAGATCTCACTAGTGAGGGGTATACTTCCGGTGTGGAGCATTTTGTCCCCATGTTTGTGATGATCAGGTCTAGTATATTATCTCCCCTAGTGGGAGAGGTGACTAATTGTTCCAGTGCATTTGAATTTATGAATTCCAGGAACCTTTGTGCTAGGGTATTAGGGCTAGAATAATGTACCCAATCTATGTTTGGGTAGTTGAAGTCTCCCAGTATGATGGTATTTTGTGATACATTAATATCCTCCAATGTCTTCAGGAAGGCTGAGTGGGGTTCTTGAGATTGGGAGGGTGGTCTGTAACATGCTATCAGTTGTATAGCAGTTTTGCCTATGGTTAGTTGCACCTGTATGGTCTCTGATGCTTCATGTGTTGCTGCTAACCTGGAGGTGTGGGTGTCCTTGATGAATATGGACACTCCCCCTCCCTTTGTGGTTCGGCCCGGGTTTTGGGGCCGAAAAGCATGATACGAGGTATAGCCTGGTAGCACTGGGGTGCTCTCAGGAGCCTTGAACCAGGTTTCAGTTACTGCACAAACGTCAATGTTCTCCATGCTGAGGAGTGCATCAAGTGCCGGCATCTTGAGATTTAGACTTCTGGCGTTGAGCAGCATTACCCTTAGTTTTTTTCCATTATTGTTTTCTAAGGAGGTGGGTTTGTCTTTTGAGCCTTGCCTAAAAAAGGCACTATGGGGGTGGCAAGAGCTTTAGCCAATATCCAGAAGCCCAGTGGTGACAGGTGTAAGCCATCCCTTGCGAAGCAGCGTGGCTTGTCCAACATGTCATCCCAGGCAAGCAGACATTGGATCCCCTTAGAATGAAACCAGTACTTGAGCCAATTGTTAAAGCTGATCATCTTGTCTTTGTATTGTGGTATCATTCTTGGTGAGGGCAAGATGCTGCTCAGGGTCAGGGTCATACCAGCCTGGGCTACATAATCGGAGAGCTCGTCTATGTCTCTTTTCATGTAGTCCAGGGAGGTACGTCTCAGGTCATTCACACCAGCATGGACAATGATGGAGTCATATTTGTACTTGCTTTGGAGTGACTTGAGTGCGTGTGTTATGTGGCAGATCCTAGCTCCCGATAGACAGCTCACAGTCACCTTCTCCTTGTTCAGCCTGGTCAGCGGGACATCAGTGTGTCTGACTATAGAGTCACCTATTACTAGTGTATCAGGCAAGGTGTTTGGCCTTAAGGGCTGTGATTGGTTGACACACTGATTTATTGAAGTATGTGTTGCATGTGTTTTGTTTTGAGGTGGTGGATTTTTGGATGTCTGCTTTGGGAGCCTCTGTTGTTTTGGTAAGTTTTTTATTAGAGCCTCTGAGTATGTCTTTGTGTTTTTATGTGTTTGGTTTGCAGTTGTGGTAGGTCTATGTGGGACCGGGATTGTTGTGTGTGTGGTTGCCATCTCCTCCTGTCTGGTCATGCCAGCCCTGAGTTGAGAGAGTTCAGCCTTCAGTTTGGCTATATAGTTGCATCTCTCACATGTATTTGTGTTTGTTGGGAGGAGGAGAGGGTTGTCTATGTACATGAGACAATTGTAGCATTGTCTCAAAATACCCAGATTGACCAGCTGAACTGGAGACGACGCCAGTAATCTACCACTCGACATGCTAGAACAGTATAAGGGAGTGCTGTACCTTTAAGGGAAGTGGATATTCACAGGGGTGATAAGTGGATGTAGTGCTTTACTTAGTACAAGAGTGTTTACTTAGTAGAGAAGTATTGAGAACAAGTGCTTGGCTTATAATATAGTAAGTAGTCTGGTTATACTAAGAGTAGAGCTTCATTAAGGGAAAATTTGAAGAGCAGACTTGGCGGAGCCAGAGAAAGTTTAACCTTGTTTAACCAGTGCTGCGCTATGTGCAAATGCGGATTTTAAACAGTGAACTACAAAAGAGCTAGAAATGGTCCAAAACAACCAATTACTACAGCTTCTTGTGCTGAGGTCACTTCCTACAGGGACAGGTAGGCTGCTCAAGGCTCCCCACTCCCACTGGTGAGCAAAGAAACTTCCTTCTATCCAAGTAAGGTAATGGACAACAAAGGAACTACACCACAGCCCAGAATACAGCAATGCCTGTAAACTGGTCTAAACTAGTCAAGGAGAGGCGGGAAAACAAGGATTATTTTTTTGTTTTTTTGTTTTTTTGGTAGAAACACACAGAAAATGCAAGAGACAGTGATAAATTAGTTACACAGGCTAGCACACTTTAGTGGGCAGCCTCCACAGTTAAATTAAGCAAACAAACAAACAAACTTTCGATCAAATTCGACTAAAATGTAACTTTAAGTGCAGATTTTAAAATAATGCAGCAAACAGTTAAAAAACAGTTCAAGCTAGTTCAGGGTAAGCTACAGAAGCTATTCCAAGTGAAAAAAAAAGCAAAGATACTTAAATCCAGAAAGTAGTCGCTTTTCTGAGTTCTCTGCTGCTAGGACCACTCTGCAGAACCACGAGGAGCTTGTCTGAGCAGTATAGCCAGAAAAAAAGGCCCAGAGGCGGATTTTAAACAGTGAACTACAAAAGAGCTAGGAATGGTCCAAAACAACCAATTACTACAGCTTCTTGTGCTGAGGTCACTTCCTACAGGGACAGGTAGGCTGCTCAAGGCTCCCCACTCCCACTGGTGAGCAAAGAAACTTCCTTCTATCCAAGTAAGGTAATGGACAACACAGGAACTACACCACTGCCCAGAATACAGCAATGTCTGTAAACTGGTCTAAACTAGTCGAGGAGAGGCGGGAAAACAATCTTTCTAATTGTTGAGGGTACTTAGTATGGTACATACCGAATGGGGCGTTATACTCAATTATGGCCCTGATAAGTGCCACGTATAGGGGGAGGTTATCAGTTCTTTTGCTGTCAAGGCGATGCCTTTACTAAGCAAGTGGGCTATGGAGAATGCTTTCCTTATAATGGTAGACATGTGGTGGTTGAAATTAAGATCGTGGTCAAAGTGTGATCCCAGGTCCCTTACCACTTTATGGGTACTTAGGGTATTTTTGTTGATTTGATAGTGTGAAGGGCCATTGTTTGTACCAAAGGGAATGATGATGCATTTCTTTGCATATGTTGTGTCAGAGACATGGGATTACTGGCAATATTATTCTGATATTGCCGATGATTGTTAGTGCTTCATTTAATGTTGTCTATGAGCCTTTACCTGTGCCCACTTGCTGGAGACCTCTGCTGCGATTAAACTCATATTTCGGCAAATCAGTTTGCACTGCTTCATAAAAGGCACCCTACACTAATTGTATATAATGTATGCATTGTTTAGGTAAGAATGCTAATCTCTCACAGACATCTTCCCCATTGTTATGTCACCTTGCATGACAGTCACATAAAACACATTTTCACTGTGCAGTCTCTACTGTAACATATTGAAATTTGATTGGTGTTGCTGCTCTAGCTGTCTTCCATTGACATGCCCACATCTGCAGTACATTAGGTTGTTTCACCTGCCCTATTTCCCTGTGTTTATTCCTGCAATTCATCTGTGTGTCCCTACACTTCCCCTGAGTGTTTATTTTGCATGGCAGTCCATATACCCTTACAGATCATTTACACAACATAGGGACAGAATGCCCGGAGTGGGATTTCACAATACTCTGAACTGTATACACTGTCCTGTACTGTGTTTGGACCATATATGTATCAAATTTCAGGGATCACATCAGTCGCCCTGCTAGACAGGGGTCCAGGAAAGTAAATAATGTGGGAAGAAATAGCCAGGGAATTGTTATGGCTAGGCTTGTACAGGCCCTAGGGCTGATAGCCTAGTACCAACCTATGAACCTATGAACCTATGAACCTATGAACCTATACCTATCAACTGTACAGATTTTCACAGTAGATCCAGACTTTTGTCTTATATCATTTGGTCTGTTCCTTATTAAATTTGTAGTTTTCTGCCATGTCACTGGGATTATCTCAG
>NC_056725.1:1190096587-1190121587 GCF_019279795.1 Protopterus annectens | reverse complement strand
AATTCCCAACTAATATAGCAATAACCGACGTCTGGGTGTGGGTAATGTTGGATTTACCCACGGTTGGTGTGGTTTGGTCACAAGGTCAAAGCCCGAGTGACCAAACAAAGACAACCGTGAGTAAATCTAGCATTGCCCACACCCAGACATGAGTTATTGCTATTATACAATGACATTATTTAAGAAAAAAAAATACTTACTTTTCTTAAATAATATCTTTGTATAAGGGCAACGTGCTGTCCTTCTCCCACTGGACATTTCCTTGAGCCTTATCAGATGTAATGAGTATCTGTTTGGGACTTGCATTCCCATGCATACCCAGTACATCAGTGCTCAGGAAAGTAAGCAACAGAGAAAAGAAGATCTCTGTTGCTCTGTTTTTCTTTCTTTTTTTTTGTTTTGTTTTTAATTAAAAAAAACTATAGTGCAGTTTAGGGGTAGGAGATAGACAGCATGGATGAAATACAAGGGATGCATACCTGATTTCCCTAGTATTTTATCCATGCTGCCTCTCTGGTATGTCTAGAGTCTGGACTACAGATTTTATTTTTATTTTTTAAGAAATAAAAACAAAATTTAAAGACTATACCAATGGAAAAAAGTCTGGGCAACCAGACCATTTGCCGTTGGTATATTATAGCAATAAACGATGACGTGGTGTGGTATATTGAAAATTTACCCATGGTTGGCATGATTTAATCATGAGGGTGAAGCCCGAGTGATTAAATAAAGACAACCATGGGTAAATTTCAATATACCACAACCACGGAGTCAGTTATTGCTATTATACAATGACATTATTTAAGAAAAAAAATACTTACTTTTCTTAAATGTCTTTGTATAATGGCACATTACTGTTCTTCTTTGGCTGGTGGTATACTGCTTCCTTGTGTTGATGTACTGTGCATGCGTATGGGACTTGCGTTCCCATGCGTACCCAGTACATCAGTGCTCAGGAAAGTAAGCAACGGAGAAATGAAGATCTCCATTGCTCCGCTTTTCCTTTCTTTTTTTTTTTAAGTAAAAAAAAAAGGTTTGGGAAGTTTAGGGTAGGAGAGAGACAGAATGGAGGAAATACAAGGGAAATCAGGTACGTGTCTTTAGTTTTAAACAATGTACCTGATTTCCCTTGTATTTTCTGCATGGTGTCTCTCTCATATGTCCGGAGTCCGGACTACAAATTTTGTTTTTGTTGAAAAAATGTTAAAATTAAAGAATATACCAAAGGAAAAAAGTCCGGGTGACCGGATCTTTTTCCATTGGTATATTCTCGGATTTACAACAGGCACGCTGGTTGGGTTGGCCAATCAGTATGCTTGTTTTAAAATGTTAATGGCCAGTCATTGTATAATATCGGATTTACAATGGGCAAGCTGGTTGGGCTGGTCAGTCAACATGCACGTTTTGGAATGTTAATGGGCAGTCATTGTATAATGAGATATATTACAGGCAATATCGCACATATGATTTATGTCCTAAAGTTATGTAAATAACAACTATTGACTGTTTTTATTAATATTATTGCACTTTCCTTTAAATGCTCACTTTTCAACTCTTCTCATGAAATTACTTCAGAAGTCAGTATGGGATTTAGAAAACAAATTCCAAAACATACAAGCAAAATGGGACCAGACAACATCCCAGGCTGCGTTTTACATGAACTTCAGAATGAACTGGCTCCCCACTTAAGCACCATGTTCAATAATAGCCTTGCATCAGGCTTTGTGCCCAATGAATGGCGCACAGCAACAGCTATCCCTGTCCACAAAGGGGGAGCTGCCACTGATCCCGGGAACTATCGACCTATTAGCCTGACGAGTCTGATCTGCAAGGCCATGGAACATATCATCATGGAACTCATAAACAAAGACATTGGTAACCTCCAAACTCTGGATCCCACCCAGTTCGGGTTTGTGAAAGGCAGATTATGCCTCCTGAGCCTGATCAACTTCTTTGAGGTAGTCACCAAAGCCGTAGATGAGGGTAAGGTGGTTCACACAGCCTATCTTGACCTCACCAAGGCTTTTGATACCATCTCCCATTCAGGAATTATAGCTATACTCAGTAAACTAGGTATAAATCCCTACATCACAAGATAGGTTGACAACTGGCTCACTGACAGAACCCACACTGTAAAAGTTGCAGACTCCAAATCTGACCTCAAAGCAGTGACAAGTGGAGTACCACAGGGTTCCATCCTGGGACCTCTCCTGTTTGGTATCTACTTCTCTGAAGTACAGGCTAACACAGAAGGCCTCTGGCTATTGAAGTTCGCAGATGACTGCAAACTAGGAGCCATAGTCATGTCCCCAAATGATGTGGACATCCTGCAGAAGGGCCTCGCTGAGACAGATGCCTGGTGTCAGAGCCATGGCCTCAAGCTCAATGCCAAAAGGTGCAGTGTCATCCCCTTTGGTAAAAACTCTGTACCCATGAACTACCACATAGGCAGCAATCTACTTAACACTGAATGTGTGATAAGAGACCTTGGGACCCAGGTGGACAGTAGTCTCTCCTTTGATATTCACATCACCACAGTAGTCAGGAAGTCCTTCTACATGGCACACCTCATCATAAAAGGGTTCTCATCCAGGAAAAAAGAGGTCATTGCTCCCCTCTACTCAACACTCATTAAACCCATTATAGAGTACAACACCCCTTTTGGAATGTACCTCACAAGACATCTGCAGCAGCTGGTGATTACTGTCCTCAAACAAATGCCCTACACTGACCGCCTCAAAAAACTCCAGCTTTACTCCGTAGCATATCGCCTACTCCGAGGTGATCTCTGCCTAACATATAAAGCTATGTCAAACCCAGAGCTGTTGGACATGCAACACCTAAAGAAATCCCAATCCCTCCGAGCTACATGCTCTAGGGACCTAACCCTTGTCACCACAATAAACAGGACATGCTGCAGGGATAGATTCCTGCCCCAGAGACTTCCCATACTCTGGAACAGGATACCCATCTATGTCAAGCAAAGTTCTTCATTAGCACTGTTCAAGAAAAATCTTGATGAGTGGATGGGAAATAGGAAATACATCTCAGGGATCACTTCTGTGTCTCTGCTCGACAGTGGCACAGGAAAATAACTTTCTTGGGTGGCGTAAGCCAGGGAACCTTGTTGGCTAGGCTTATGTAGGCCCTTGGGCTGATAGCCTAGTATCTACCTATGAACTTATGAACCTATGTATCAGTGAGAATAGAATGCATCCTAAAACAATACAAAGGGAGCCAAAGGTCAAAACAATTGCCATTCTGCATGAACATTTTTTTAGAAAATTAAAAGATAGACAATACATTGTTTAATTTAGTAGTAAAAAATGGGTGTATTGACTAAAATGTTTATTCCACTACTACATTACTCAGGAGCTAAAACATTATAGCTTATCCTGTTTTATTACACATTACAGTTGAAATTAATCAAACCATATAACCAATAGCATCGGGTGGTAGTTTCTTTAATTAATAGTAAATTCACATGACAATGCATATAGTCCCTATAAACCAGGAAAGTTTTTTTCCCAACACGCTGAAAAATAAAAAAAAAAAGCAAAAAATAAATGATAAAGTTTGAAGTATGATCCAGGAAAGCTTTTCCCAACATGATGGAAAATAAAATACAAAATAGAACAATTCAGTAAGAAGCATGAATCAGGAAAGTGTTCCTCTCCTTTTTATGTATAATAGACATCTAGATATGTAATACCCTTTACACATTATAGAACGACATAATATGATCATCAGTGGAGCAATCAAACAGAGTAATTCTTTAAATATTGTAATAGTCTAAAATCCAACATAATTCAGTTAGTTTTTGTTATGTTTCTTAGTCTGAAAATCCAGAAAGTTTTATTTTTCTGAAATAAATTAAATCCATCTGCATCACTTCTAAGTGGGCTAGCTGTTTCTATGCAGCAAAGGCCATGTTTGATCTGCAGGTTGTTAATTTGTTATGATGAACCCAAGTAGTTAGTGTGGAGATCTTTAATTGGGGAATCTGCATATGTTTGAGATGGAACTGTCATTCTTAATAGGAGGAAAACTAAATGGTGTTTAGTCATGAAATGGGTAATAGAAGGCGAACTGCGAATAAAAGGAACCAGAAAATGAAAAATGCGGTTTCAGTCTCTTACTGTCTAAGTTAACCTATGGGGTAGTTAAATTATTTTCATGATCTTTGCATTTTGTCTGTTATCATTAAGGGGCTGGTGATTCTTGCAAACTATATCACAACAGCTCAAAGAAATGTTTTTCAGACCTGTAATGTGTCAAAGAATATTTTTCAAATCAAGCCACAAAATATAGTACAGCCATTTATATATATATATATATATATATATATATATATATATATATATATATATATAAACTGTTTTTTATATATATATATATATATATATATATATATACATATATATATATATATATATATATATATATATATATATATATATATATATATATATATAAAACTGTTTAGTTTTACGTATGCTGAATTTTTTGAGACTCACCTCAAAGAAACACCACCTTTCCATCTTATTTGTGTGACCTTAGAGGTAGTTTGCATATGTAATGGTGTATGGGGGGAAGAAAACTCCAAAAAGTGAGTGTCGGTGTCTTTATTTAAGCAAAATATTATACTAGCTCCAGGCTTGATGAGAAGCTCAAGGATGGTGGTGTCATATTGCTGCCAGGGAGTGTGCCTTAACCCCATCACTGAAGCAGCCTTGCCAGCTCTGCTATGTTTGCCATCGGGAGGGGCATGTACACCATGGAACTTGCAAAACATTCCAGCCAAATGGCAAACCATTTATCATGCAGAGATCACCAGGCTGTTAATGATGCTGCTCCAGTGAGTCTAATCATTCTCCCTCCTTCACCCTGTCTCTCCACTAGTCGTGCTGCTAACTGAACATGGGCCATCTGTGGGTACAGTCAGGGCCTTATTCCTCTGCAACTTTTGGGATGGGTCTTGTTGAAGATTTTTTTTTATAGTTGGTAAAATGTAATATTTGTTAAGTGGTGGAAAAGTTGAAGTTTGCAGCATCCTATGTAGGATAAGTGGGACTGGGTAGCAATTCCAAAACTTTTGCTTTAATTAAAGTTTAGCACTGAAGTCAAGTAAATGTGTATTTATCTGTGTGTGTGTGTGTGTGTGTGTGTGTGTGTGTGTGTGTGCTAGCCAGTGCCATGGAATAGTGCAATAAAGCCTTAATGATGCCACAGGTGACTCAGGCTTAAGGAGTGGCTTATGCATCTGAAGACCTAGCCTGGGAGGATGACTGTGCCCATTGCGTGGGGAGGACACTCATACAGGCATTTACTGTGGAAAAGCATGATACATAGATAGGAGTAGCCCTTGGATGTAAGCAGGTGAACAGAGGGAGAGGTGGAGCAAAAGGGCTCTATGTTACATGAACGAACAGTCAAACTGTCGAGTACAACATACTCGACAACCTTTGATTGAATGTTCATGTAATCGGAGACTCCAAATCTTGAAATTTGGAGTTCGGAAATGTTTTGGTCGGCCATCCTAGTCACTGTAGCGTGTGATGTAGGCACGCTACACTGTTCAGAATGGCTAGGTGAGAGGCTGCTTTATTTAATATACCAACTCCAAGATCGCTGTACATTGGGGAAATGGCAATTTACCAGTAATTGCAACAAGCGATTACTGGGAAATTGTCCTTTCCCCAGTGTACAGCAATCTCGGAGTTGGTATATTTAGTTAGGGGGGGTGTGGGATGAAGTCCCCCATGTTGTTTTAAAAGTAGGTTTGTTTGTGTAGGTGTGTAAGTGTTTGAATGATGTGAGTGTGTAGGGGTTTGTATGCATTGGTTGTATGTGTGTGTTTTGCATGTTAGTGTAGGGAAGGTGTGGGACAAACAAAATCTTTTGATTTTGTTTATTTCACGGTTTTAAGGTTTCAAGGTTTTGAACTTTCGATCATAGTGTGTCGAGTATGTTGTACTCGACATTATGATCATTCGTTCTTTTAACATAGACCCGACCAAAAGATAGGGTATTAATGAAAAGTGCTTTAGAACAGAAAGAGTCCATGGGCTATGAGAGAGGTTGGTAAATCTGGGGTAAGCGGGAAAGAATGAAACTGAAGGCAAGCCAAAATAAATAAATATGTAAGACTGAAAAAAGCCAACAATAATGGGGGATGACAACTTAAAATCAAGGACAGTTTTTTAATATAATCATAATTCAGTTAAAAAGTATATAGCGCAAGAGGTTTGCCTCCACCATTCCTTTTCTGAATAATAATAATGACTACAAAGCCATGCTGGCTTTACTGACTGACTGCAATCCTTAGTGGTTTACCAGAAAATCAAATATTTTCAAAGAGCAAAACAAAAGTATGAGACAAAATCTGGGACATTCTGTAAAATCAGGGAAAGTAGAGGCATGGAGGGTTGCAATCCCTTGCACTGTATGCGTGTTTCTGTGTATATGTATGTGAATCTGTCTAGCTGTTTGCCTGTGCCTCTATGTGTGTATAT
Source organism: Protopterus annectens (assembly GCF_019279795.1). Lineage (NCBI taxonomy): Eukaryota > Metazoa > Chordata > Ceratodontiformes > Protopteridae > Protopterus > Protopterus annectens. The sequence goes on along the minus strand of NC_056725.1, from coordinate 1,190,115,072 downwards.
GTCATATTATATTGGTCCACCCCTCCCCTCTGTTCACCTGCTTATGTCCAAGGACTATTCCTATCTACATCTGGGATGACATGGTTGACAGGCCTCAATGCTTTGCCAGACATGGCCTCCACCTGTTACCTCTGGGTTTCCAGATCCTGGCCAATGCTGTCTCCTCCCTTATTGTGCCTTTTTTAGGCAATGCCCCAAAGACAAACCTTCCAACATCAAAGATCTGTCAAAAAGCAAATTGAAGGTTATGGTGTTTAAGGCTAGGAGCCTTAACCTGAAAATGGACTCATTAGAGGCTATCCTTGCACTGCAAGATGTTGATGTCTGTGCGGTCACATAAACTTGGTTCACGGGTGCAAAGAGCACCCCTGCCTTAGCAGGTTATACCTCATGCCACACATTCTGACCCCACAATGAGGTTAGGAAGACTAAGGGTGGTGGAGTCTCTATCTTCATTAAGGACAGTCACACCTCAAGACTGGTTTGCCAGCATGATACACTGGAACTACTCCAGGTGCAACTGACAGTTGGCAATACACCAAGCCAAATTATAGCCAGCTATAGACCCCCCTCCATGACACAAGACACCCACTCTTCTTAACTGGATCTACCTGACTTCATCAAGGTACCCCCTAACACTCTGACTCTTGGTGAATTCAACTACCCCACCATAGACTGGGTGAACTATTCACGCACTAATGTACTCTCTCAATGATATCTTGACTTCATTAATTCTAATGCGCTAGACCAGCTCGTCTTATCCCCCACAAGGGGAGATAACATTCTGGACTTGGACTTGATTCTCACCAGCATGGGTAACCACTGCACCACTCCCATAGTATGTTCTTCCCTGGAGAGATCAGATCATCGGACTGTCTCATTCGAAGTTTCTATCCCCCCAACCCCTCTCCAGCTATAATCAAGCTAAAAAACTTCTGTATAGCTGACTACAACCTCCTAAGGGAAGGTATTTGTAACTTCATACCACCACACCCCTCAGAGGATGCAGACAACTATGCTGAACAGTATGCAAATGCAGTATATAAGCACCTGTACAACTGCCCATACCCAATAGAACTAAAACCTACTCCTCAAGGAAACACAAACCTGCTTGGTGGACATCGTCTGTCAACAGGCTTTACAACAAAAGGAAGAAGCTGTTGTCCAAGGTTTAAAAGGAATAAATTACAAATTGGAAAAAATCCCTTCTTAGCCTCAACAAGCAAATTAGATCACTACTGAAAACCTCCAAGGCCAATTATGAATCAAAACTAGCCTCCAAATCAAAGGGAAACCATAAAATCTTCTTCAGTTATGTCAGGAACCTCCATGGCAAAGCCCAGGTTTGTTTCAAATTAGTACTTAACAGTATCACTTACACTGATCCTGTTGATTTAGCCAACCTGCTAGCAGACAGGTTCAACAGAAACTTTGCACCCCCTGCCCCACCCCAAAGGCCATTTTGACATCCCCAGTACTTGTCCCGCACCTCACATCTCCATAGAGCAAGTGTTACATGCCCAATCCAAGGCAAAGAACACAGCTTCCATGGGACCTGATAGTATCCTAGGATATATTATGCACCATCTCCAGCAAGAACATGCTTCACCATTGAGCACCCTATTCAACTACAGCCGAAGTACAGGCTTCATTCCATCAGAGTGGAGAATTGCCATTATCATCCCCTTGCACAAAGATGGTGCCACTACTGACCCTGTTAACTATTTCCTCATTAATTTGACAAGTCTGAACTGTAAAGCCATGGAGTGTATTATTATGGATCTCATAAACAAGGATATAGACAATCTCCAAGCACTTGACCCTACCCAGTTCAGATTCATCAAGGGCAGATCTTGCCTGTTGAAACTGGTTGACTTCTTTGAGACTGTCATCAAGGCCCTGGATGAGGGAAAGTCAGTACACACAGCTTATCTTGACTTGGCCAAGGCTATTGACTCAATTCCCCACTCAGGCATCATCGAAAAGCTAACACAACTTGGTATAAATCTCTATCTCATCAGGTGGGTGGCCACTTGGCAAATCAACAGGACCCTCAAAGTCAAAATAGGCACCTCCACCTCTGATAGCAGACCTGTTACTAGTGGAGTTACCCAGGGATCTGTCCTGAGACCCCTACTGTTTGGCATCTATTTCTCAGAGGTCCAGGCAAAGACAAAAGTCATGTGGCTGACCAAGTTTGCGGATGACTGTAAGTTGGGTGCTGTCATTGACTCCCCAAATGATGTTAAAATACTGCAAGAGGGTCTCACAGCAACTAATGACAGGTGCCAAAGTCATGGCCTCAAACTAAATGCAAAAAAATGTATCATCATACCATTCAACAAAAACACGACCCCTGCTGATTACCAAATCAATGGCAACCCCCTAAGCACACAACCTGTGGTGATGGACCTGACACTCAGGTTGATAACAACCTCACATTCAACCATCATGTAGCGGCAGTGGTCAAAAAAACTTATTACTTGGTTCATCTCATAAGTAAAGGGATTGCATCCAAAAAAAGGAGGTTATTACCTCTCTATACTTCTCCCTCATTAGATCAATAATTGATTATAATGCCCCATTTGGTATGTACCTTTCCAAACATCTGCACCAAATGGAAAGGCCACTGAAATACCTCATAAAGACAATCCATGGCCTCCAACACCTGTCCTATGCAGAAAGGGTCAAATCCCTATCAGTCTGCTTGATATTGTACAGATTGCTCAGCGGTGATCTGTGTCTTGCCTGCAAGGCAACCTCAGACTCTGCCATACTAGAGATGTTCCACATCCATAAGTCTAACACCTCACTCACTACCTGCTCAAAAGGCCTGAATCTAATATACAACATCAACAAAACCTGCTGGAGAGACAGGTTTGTCTCCCAGAGGCTGCCACATCTCTGGAATAGACTTCCGATACACGGCAAACAGAGCACCTCATTGAACCTCTTCAAGCGCAACCTTGATGAGTGGATGGGAAACCACAAATTTGTCCCAGGGATTCCACCTGTGTCCCTCATTGACAGGGGTGACAGGTGCTGACTGAGGCTTCTTTTTGGGGATAAACTCTTGGCTAGACTTGTAAAGGTCACAGGGCCATTAGCCTATTAACCTCCTGTGATTCTATGATATGTGTGTGTACATTAAATACTTATATAACACATTCTGGATGTAAAATACTTCGTCCAGATATAATTACATATGCCAGAGCAACCTTGAAACATTAGGTAAGGGACACATTTTGAGTAAAAAATATAATAAAGGAATATACTAATAAAAACATACCAAACTGTTTGATAGCCCATTCTCTAAGAACAATAATGTTTTCCATGGTTGGCATTACAGGAAAGTAATGAACCTTTCATGGGTGGTGAGGAGCTGTTCCTGTGATGTGAGTCTGCACAACACCCTTGGGGATTCCATGTTATTTCCACATAGCATAACTGGTTTCATATTTCCTGACTATATATTTATATATATATATATATATATATATATATATATATATATATATATATATGTGTGTGTGTGTGTGTGTGTGTGTGTGTGTGTGTGTGTATGTAGATATATATATAAAACTTTCTTACCCTTGAAAAACCATGAAACAGAGGAAAACTGATAAAAACAAACCACATTGGAGCCAGAGTAAAGTATTTTTTCACTGATATCTTCTTCCCCCTCCTTCCAAACATCCATACAGACTTATACATAATATATGTGTGTGTTTGTGTGTATGTGTGTGCGTATACATATGCAGGAACACACCAGGGGTGAGGTGTTGTGAGGCACAGTCCCAAAGGCGTGTCATATTTGCGCATGCACATCCTAAAATGCTGTATTACATTTATTAAATGGGCATCTATACATTTTTGCAGTTTGAATTTTACATTCAGTATTTCATAGTAATTATATGTTTTGGATCATATCTTAAAGCAACACATTAGATCTGTAAATTTAATTAAGTGATTGTTTTACAGGGTTATACATTTTTTACAGCATGGAATTTTATTATGAAACTTTCATGACAGTCAGCTAAGGGATCCATTTGCCAAACCATTGTGTGTTATTGTACAATTAGTCATATGGAGAAGAAACGACTGTTCAGAAGACACATTTGCTATTTGACATAAAAGAATATTCCCTGGAGGAGACAAGAATGACTACTTGTGGGAAAGGAAATTTGCCTCTTGAGAAGAATCTAGCAGTGGCATCTTATGTTGTTTACAAGTTGTAGGACATGCTGGAGATGGCAATCTATATTGAGCCTATAAGACTTTTATGTTTTTTATTTTCAAGTACAGTTTTACTTACATCTGGATTTGACTTACTACAATAAATGAAATACACAATAGTTGGGATTTATGCCACAGTGTATTTCATCCACAGTGCGTGTTTTATTCTGCATTCCTGGTCAAAAGTACAACAGGAATTATTTCAAATTTTACAAGTAAGTAAAACACAAAAGTTTACACAAAATTCAAAATATAGCACATGACTTCACCCACTATGTGGTTTTGCTAATAATATAACTTCTGAGGCTGCTGCATTTTGGGAAAATGTGAATTTCCCCTGCAGTGACTTCATTTGAAGACAGTACATGTTCACAGTCAACAGCGATCACAGCAGTGTCCATCACAAGTAGTGTATAATATCTGTTCTTCAACGCTGTTTAAAAAGGTGCATTATTTTTTCACATAGAATGGATGTGAGTTCTTTCAGATTAACTGGTAACTTTAGTTTGCAAGGAAATATACATAAAAAGTTTCCTTTTTCCAAGGAGATCTGTGAAATAAAGTATAAGTTTCTAATCACAGATTATGACATTATTTTAGATTTTAAGTAGTATTACATAAAACTGAGACATGATATGTACTTAGGGAAGCAGAGGTTAATTTTAAAATATAGTCCCTATTTTTACATTCCAAAAACGGATAGCAGTTCTCTCTTAATCATGTCCAATGGGCTAATGGCCATCTCTCGCTCTCTCTGTCTCAGTCTGTTTTAAATTCCACTCCAGTAATAAGGACCGTTTTATGCTGTCACAAATTCAAAGTCCACAGTAACAATCCTGCTGTCCTTATTTGTTTTTTGATTGCGACATAAGCATTTAGAGAACACAAGACCGTCTCTTCTACATGAATGAACGTATTTACTGCTTCTTCCATATCCATGAAAATACTAATTCTAAATGCAATATGTCAGCTGTTACTTTAGAAAATCACCACAGATTTTGTTATAAAATCAACTTTTATTAATTCCCTACTTCAGACAAATGTATGAAATTCTGCTAAATGCAGCAATTTTGGATCACCAGTTATGTGCTCACCACATTCACCTCTTCTGCAATTATGGGTCAAGCAACAGTGCTGTTATAGTGGGGTGGTGTGTGCAGTTTTTACTTTAAACCTTAATATTTCCACATTTGATAACTTATATTGTGTGGAAAAAAATCGGTCATTTAAGTGAGAGTCATAAGAAAGAGGCCTAAATGAGACTGATGCATGGTGTCAAAGCCATGGTCTCAAGCTAAATGCAAAAAAAATGCGTAGTAATCCCCTTTGGAAAAAACAGAGTACCCGCAAACTACAACATAGGAGGTAATCCCCTGAAATCTGAAGAAGAAATAAGGGATCTAGGGACCCAAGTAGATAGTCAGCTTTCCTTTGATAACCATGTTGCCAAAGTGGTTAGAAAATCCTTCTATGTGACCCATCTGATCATGAAAGGGTTCGCATCAAGATCTAAGGATGTAATGGTGCCCCTCTACTCTTCCCTCATCAGACCCATTATTGAGTACAATGCATCAATTAGAATGTACCTGGCTAGGCATCTCCAGCAGCTGGAGAGACCACAAAGGTACCTAACCAAGAGGATTACTGGCCTCAAACAGTTGCTCTATGCAGCACAATTGAAAAAGCTAAGACTGTTCTCTGTTGCATACCGCTTTCTCAGAGGCGATCTCTGTCTAACGTACAGAGCCATGTCCAACCCAGAATTGTTGAACATTCTCCATCTTAGCAAAACCAAATCTACTCGAGCTACATGCTCTAGGGATATAAACCTCAACACGACAATGAATAGAACATGCTGGAGGGATAGATTCCCTTCGCAGAGACTTCCCTTACTATGGAACAGGGTCCCGATCTACATAAGACAGAGCCCCTCACTATCACTCTTCAAGAGGAACCTTGATGAGTGGATGGGTAACAGAAAGTTCACACCGGGGATCACACCAACAGCACTACTAGATAGGAGCCAAGGATACTAGCTGCTAGTACAAGGGTCTAGGGAACTACTAAAGGGGCGGTGAATACCGCACAATGTGGCTGGGCTAATATATGCCTTCGGGCAGATAGCCCAGTACCAGCCTATGAACATATGAACCTAAGAATAGGAGGAATGAATGGAGTAGAAAACAGAAGGAAAGAAAGAATGAAAGAAAGGTCAACTGTCTGGTTTTAAGAAATGTTCTGAAAGGGAGACTTTTTTCTTTATTGGTTAATATGTTTTGTTTCATGACTATGTATGGGGGAGCTGAATTTAGCTGACTCACCAAATGGTCAGCAAAATATGGTCAACTACAGTGATGGTCAATAGGTGTTCAACATCCCACAATTCTCATGGTTAGGAAAAACGCCTTCTCTTCGACATTGTGCAATCCAAGAGTTAGTATATATATATAAAAAGTAAAAGGCGCATAGACTGGAAAATAAAAACTTTTAATTCAAAAGTAGTAACAAAGGTAAGCGCTTTTGAGGTTGCCCTCTTCTTCAGACCTTAATAAAAATGTGAATATCAAAATCGTTTAAATACATGCCAACAACCAATAAAAACACTTAAAATAAATAAGTGATGCAAGCCTCTCTTTCTCAGGAGAGGTTTTAAAGAAACAGCATTGTTAAGACCAGGTGATAAATACGCTTTGAAATCAACAATCCATCTTAATTCTATAAACTCTGTTTCGTTACATATATCACCTTCTCTTAAACTTTCATTAATAATCTGTAACACCAAGAATTTAAAAAGTATGTTGCAAACCAAAATCTAAACAATGTTTAGCTAAGGCATTAGTTACTTTATTGTTCTTTATATCATTGAGATGCTCCATTATTCTCTCTTTTAGGATACGATTGGTCGTACCTATGTAGTAAGCATTGCATAAACTGCACCCAGCAAAATAAACTATATTTTTGGTGCAACAATCAGCAAAGAACCGAAATTCTATTGGTTTCAGGTACACTGGATGCATAATCATAGTAGTTGACCAGATGTTACTGCAGATTTTGCATGCTCTACATGCATAGGTTCTCTGCGTTCAGAAACAGACTTAGCTCTAACATTATTATGTCTGTAACATAATCTTTAAGATTTTTATTATTCTTAGATATAATCAGCAGAGGATGTGGAGGGTGCATGGGAACTTGCCCCCTGCAAAAAATGATGTTTTATTCTTTTGTTTTATTTTTTACTTTTGTTTTTGCATATGTCACGGTTATTGCTTAATGCATGTGTTGTAGCTTGCTGATGTTCACATTGTCTATATTTTGTGGTCAACAATCTGGATGTTAACATTTGGTTCTATTGATGAAACTCAGTGGACCCATATGAATATATATGCATGTGCATGGCTATTTTTACACATATATTGAAGCTTTTGAATGGAGCTTGCAGTACAGTGGGGGTCAGGGAATTTACCATTTTCCCCACCGTAGTGCAATCTCGGAGCTGGTAGATATAATACGCAGGAGGTGTGGAGGGCACAACCCCCCCCCCCCCCAAAAAAAAAACTGATTTTTGTGGTGTTTCATAGTTTGACTCTTCAGAAAGTCAATCATACTGTCTCAACCATATGAAGTTCAACTTTCCATTGAGTAGCTCTCCTGAATGTGCTTGTCCTCTGGACAATCAAATCTTTTTAATGTCATGTTTAATAAATAGCATTAAGAAGTTCAAATACATAACAGACCAAATTTGCTAAATATCAAAAGTAACAGGTGCTAATCCTAATCTTAATGCTGTTCATTCCCCCAATAACCCTAACCCTAACCCTACACTTTACCTTAATAAAAACCTTCCCATAGCACTGCCACTACACAAGACACACTCAGATACACAAACGAGCACTAACACACACTAACAACACTACACCTATCTCCTTAATTAATCTTGACCATAAAAATAAAATACTTACACACACACACACACACACACACACACACACACACACACACACACACACACACACACACACACACACATATAAAACCTCACCCCTCTCCTGTCCCTGACCCTAACCCTGACCCTCACACACAAGATAGGTTTCACTCACCCATTCCCTTGACATTTGGACTTTTCAGCTATCTGTTACTCTGTTACTTACTTCGATATTAAGTACCATCCCTTGACGACCAAATGATGTTCTACAAATTGACAGGAAAACACACGCACATATATATACAGAATTATGACATATCAATATGTCAGAATCCCAAAACTCAAATCATCAAACTGTCTACAGTTCAAAACATTAAATCTAAAGAAAGTCGCAATGCATGCAAAAAAAAAAAAAAAAAAAAAAAAAAAAATGAAACACCGCAAATAATGTGCATAAGAGTAATTAAGCCACAAGGTGCTGGAACAGTTTTATGCACATTCGTTAGCTCATTGACTCATGTTCCAGCAGCTTGTGTCTTAGTTACCCTTAAGCACATTATTTGTGGTGTTTCAAAACATTAAATCACTGAAACAAACAACAAAAAAAAAAGAATACATTTTCTTTCAGGGGAGCAAGTAACAGCTCTGAGAATGTACTACACTGGGAAAAAGGCAAATTACCAAAACCCTGCTTTACCATGATCTAACTCAGAAAAGCTAGCACATTTACTTTCAATCAGCTATACCAGATTTTCCCATTTGATACAATAAAATATCAACCAAACATTAGACCACTATATATATATATATATATATATATATATATATATATTTATATGAATGAAAATGTCCAAAGCTGGAAGGAACACCACCAAATAACTGTTTCAAAGAACAGGATACCAAATACTCCTTCAGAAGTTTAAAACCAGAAAAGTTTAATGCAATATATATATATATATATATATATATATATATTTTTATACACACACACAAACACACACACACACACACACATATATAGCTAGATATAGTAATAGATACAGATATAGATATACATATACATCTATATCTGTCTGTTTTGTTTTCAGTAGGGAGAAGGTAGACATCAGAGCGGGGCTTTCAAAAAGGCTGAATGACACTCCAGCACATATGCATCTTAATGTGTAGGTAGATTCATGTTAATATACATGCTAGTTTAGTTCTTCTTTCGGCTTTTCCCGGTTAGGGGTCGCCTCAGCGGAACTCTAGTCCGCTAATGATTGGCAGTAGATTTTTACGGTGCCGAGGTGCCAGCCCGACGCCCAACCTTCATCGAAGGCATGCACATTCACGCATGTCTTTCGAACGCCACTCAACTGTGGGGAGGACATGCAGACTCCGCACAGAAAGTGCTCCAGCCGAGAATTGAATGGGAGAACCTCTTGCTGTGAGGCGACAATGCTACCGCTGCACGACTGTGGCTCGTTAATCTACATGGTAGTGTGACCTTTAAATCAGAAGAAATCATAATTATGGGAATTAAATGATCTTGCATCAAGATAGCTTTTGTTTTACCCATTATAATTTCTTGTGAAAGGACTTTGTTAACCAAGCATAAATATCTCCATAAGAAATTAATAGATTTTGTTCCTTATTTTGCTTTGTAAAATATCCACAATTTTTGAATTGCTGAATGTAATTCTCAGTCTCTTTTGAACTTCCCTGCACTTAATAACCATATGTTTCACTGCAGCAGATTGTCAGTGAGGCTGCCACCAAGTTGTCCAAAGGGATGGAAATTCTCCTTCAGTCATAGCCATTCCATGCTTGCACGTGCCCAGTACTGCTGATGGGCCAGGTATCCACTGGACATTTCAAGTGATTAGACTCCTTTCATCTGGTGATATAATCCCATATCCACAATCCCCATTCCTTACATAAGATGGTAAATATTCCCAGAAGGACACTTTCCCTACCTTTTTGTTGGGAAAGGCAAACAGGCAAGGCCTCATCCTTTCTTTCAGTCTCTGGCTGGCTCTAACAGTGTTGGCAGTCACTAATCAAAGGACAAATAAAATAATCAGACTGGATGATCAGGGCTACAGCCACACTTTTATCACTCTATGCTCCACGTGTCTTTCAGATGGTAATTTCTCTATAAAATGAGGATTTCAAACCTAAAACTCAATATTTATCTCACTTGGAAGATTTAGGCAATGATACATCTTTACAAGCATAACAGGGATGAAAACTTATACAGATAAAACATAAATTGCAGATGGCATACAAGATACTATTGTTAATCTGACTTATGTCCTGGATATAGAGGACAGTGAATCTTTTTTCCATGTAATCAGCAACAAGTTGTGTTTCAACCAATCACTACAGTACAAATTGAAAAAGGTATTTTTTCTTGCTTATAGTCAGACAGTGTGCATACGTTTTCCATCACTCTGTACAACAGACACCAACGTTTTCAAGATTATATTGAAGGAATGACGTTGATAATTGATTTGGACAGGTTTGGTTTCAGTCAGCAGAAGTTTAATGAAGAAAAATGTGGTGAAGTCAAACAATATCAACAGGCAGTGATTTAATGAAGAAATGTGAAATAAAGAAGATACGATATATAATCGTATTAAAAATGCCACATGAAAAGGGATAATGAGTTATAATGGTAAACAGGAAAACGTATCTGATTAAAGGAAACGCATAGCAAAGTAAAAATTAGAATATGTAACAATTTCTTGGAAGAAAATGTTAACTAGAATAAAATAACAACATAACAGAATATTCTTGTTAGAAATAAGGAACTGCATATGAAAACATATGAGGTATGAAGGGCCGACAGAAATAGATGCCTAGAGATCAGACTTGTTGTTGTTTGTCTTTCGGCTTTTCCCGGTTAGGGGTCGCCACAGCGGACCTCCGGTCCGCTAATGATTGGCAGTTGGTTTTTATGGTGTCGAGTTGCCAGCCCGACACCCAACCTTCAACGAAGGCACGCCCATTCAACGCATGTCTTTCAAATGCCCACTCGACTGTGGGGAGGACATGCAGACTCCACACAGAAGGCACTCCCAACTCGAGCAGAGAATCGAACAGGAGAACCTCTTCCTGTGAGGCAACAATGCTACCGCTGCACCACCATGGAAGTCAACGATGTCTAGAGATCAGACTAAGAGGGAAAATTATATAATGTGTGTATTAAAAATCAAATTTGATAAAAAGTGGATGAATAACTGTTATTTAGAAATATAGCACAGATTCAGTGCATTAGAACCTTGTGAATAAATAAGTCATCTGGGCCAAATGGCTTCAAATATGACATTTTTCAGAAAGATATACATAGATGGGTTAATATAGTGAGAATATATTTTTGTATTATTTTTAGACAGAAGGACATTTCACATTCTTGGTTAAGCAGAATAACAGCCCCAATAAACAAGAAAGGGGAATAGTCAAACCAAAATATTGCACACACCAGTGATGCTAAGACAATATTCTTAAGACTTTTACAAGAATTGTGTTAAAATATTTGAAAAGTCAAATCTTACAGTATCTAATATATTTGCTCAGTTTACTTATATTGATGGTCACTCTAGCACTGATGCTTGCATACTGTTACAGCATTTAATTGAAAAGTATATTTTTATAATGAAGTGGCCCTTACATGAGTAGTTTTTGGATTTAGAACCCACATCTGAAAATAAGAGTATTTTCAAATTATGGGTTATAAAGAAGAAAAGAGATTTCTCAAAGCCATTAGCAAACATTAGATCTGATTTGCATTCAGAGACATATATACAAGTAAAGTAAAGTAAAGGTCATTTAATCTTATGATTTTGCATGGACAAGGAATTCAGACATGAGTATGTATTAGAACCATGGCTCAACTCACTTTTTATCGATAAATTATTTTAGCTGCAAGAGGCAGTAGGAAGTTTGCTTAAACTGCAAGAGGAGTAGCAATAGATTTTGAGAATGATTGGGTCCTATTAGCAATGTGAAAAAGTATGCTTATTAGAGAATTATATGCCATGTATGATTTGTCAGTTTTAGGAAAACTAAAATTATGCTGTATAGACTGTATAATAAGAAACAGCATGGGATTCGAATTAGAGACGAAAGAATAGAGGAAGTCTCTAACGTGTCACATTTGGGCATAATTAGTGAGAGGAATGGAAGATGAACAAGTCAGATATTTTAAAAACAAGGATAGAAAAAGGGAGTGGAGCACTAAAGAGTTAAGCTATGCAATTGGGAAAATGACAGTTAATCCACTTTATGAAGCTCTTAGAACTGATATAGATATCCCCTGTTTCAACATAGGATTGAATTTGGTATAGCAATAAGGAAATGCATTTGTTAAAGTAATTTTATAGAATAATAAAGAAAGAACTGTTCTGTTCAGAATTCTTTCCCACTATGTATCTTTATCTATCTATCTATCTATCTATCTATCTATCTATCTATCTATCTATCTATCTATCTATCTATCTATCTTTCTATCTGTCTGTGTGTGTGTGTGTGTGTGTGTGTGTGTGTGTGTGTGTGTGTGTGTGTGTGTGTGTATGCGCATGTGTGTGTTACAAATTCTTGATTTGAAGGTACTTCTATACAGACAATTTATTGCTAAATGTATCCAGCTGGATAAATCACAAGAAACAGAAATAATGGCTGATGTTTTAAAAAAGATAATGTCTGGGGCAAAAACTAGGGAGTCTTCCATTTTGAGAAATGCAGACTTGAGCCTGGCACATTTAAACTATGATTTGAAGAAAATCATTAAAACGTCTACAACTTGTATTGCACATGTGTGAAATGCGATTAAAAATATCCATATACAAATGAGCAAAATAATTCAAATGCCAGCCTTTTTCTGGTCTTTATGATATGACATGAAGTGAAATCAGCAATAAGAGTTATGTAACAGTACTTATTGATAAGTCTTTAAGACATGACTATGCAAAGCTGAAATTCAGAATATAAGAAGACAATTGCACAATGCCAGGGTAATCCTATGGGCTAGGCTTGTAAAGGCTCCAAGGACATTAGCCTAGTACACACATATGAACCTATGAACCTTTGATATGTCCTTGATGATTCAATGAAGAAGAGAATGAGGTGGGTGTCATTAAGATGTCCATTCTGTGAGTACTGTTAGGCTGCATATAGTGAAGAAAATATTTGGCTAAAATGTTAGAAAAGATTATATGGATAGAATGGAATAATTAGTTGATTGTCTGCCTTGAATTAATGAACAGAAATGATGATTTTTGCATATACATTTCAGTTGATGCAGACAACCAAGAATAGCTTGACGAGACTCTAGGAATAAACTAGTTTAGCAAAAAAAAGGAGAGATTGGTAGAATTAATACATTTGGTTATAAAATTATTTGTGTTTACTATAATGTAGCTTGTTTGTGTTCTTTTGTGACAATTTCTAGCAGCAAATATTGACATAAATGTTTTGGAATAAACTGCAACTTAAACTGAATTCAAAGAAAATAGCTTCAAACCCTTTATCCTTAGCTAGTAATAATGTAGAAGTAAAATTGTAGACAATGAATGTTTTTCTCTTCATAAACTCCTGATGATAAATCTGTGCCATCATTACTTTTACAGTTAAGAAATAATTTTGGAATAATTTTCTCCATTACTCTAGAGATGATACTGAGTATAATTGCTTAAGTACTGCGATCCTTGAACTCATGTATGTCTATAATTATACTCCTTTTCCAATTTCTGACCACATTTATCTGTTCTAAAGATACAGAGAGAGAGAGAGAGAGAGAGAAAGAGAGAGAGAACATGGCTGGGTAAAGGGATCTCCTAACGCATATTTTGAGTAAAGGGATCTGCTAACCTATCCATGACTTGAGTAAAGGGATCTGCTAACCCTTCCATATCTTGAGTAAAGGAATTTACTAACCTATCCATGACTTTAGTGAAGGAATCTGTTAACCCTTCCATATCTTGAGTAAAGGGGCCTAATAACCCTTTCATGACTTGAGTAAAATGACCTGCTAAAACATCCATGACTCACTGACCCCCAAATTCTTTGCAGTACCCAGCCTTTGTGATATGTTAACTTTTAAATCTGTAAAAAACCTAAATTACTTCTGCTCTTCAAATTCTCATCAACCTAAAGGTAATGAGTTTTATGCTGAACTACTCTACTGTTATTGTTTTCTGTCAGTCCTCCTTCTTGGTGCATCCTGCAGTTCATGACATTCATTTGTGTCTCACTGTAAGCACAACATGACACAGTCACACCCATTTCACTTCATATTATGGTCCTAGTTCTGCTTAATTGGCTGCACTTCTTTATTATCCCAGTTTACCTTTTTCTACTTTTATTCTCTCCCTTCTGTGACATTTCAGCTTTGCTAAGTTTTAGACATGAGTTCAGTATACAGAGCAGAAATTTGCACTGTAAAATGTGCAAACATACTGCTGGATGTATGTGAAAATTATGTTGTGTGTAAGGTGCCACTTCTTTTACATGTTCCAGAACCTTTATATGAAATCGATAACGATTTTCTGAATTGTTTCTTTCTTTAAACAATTTCCCCAATAGCAGCAAAACTGTTTTGTTTTACTCAATTGTTAACCAAGTGCCCTAACTGATACTTTGAATTTTTTTTTGCCATAACCAACCCAACAAGTGTAAATGTAGTAAATACAGCACAGAGTTTGAGCAGTAACTCAAACAGCACAAATCTGGGTGGTATGAGGAAACCGGAGTACTGTTAATAGTATAAAAACAATTCGCCTAAGTCTTAGGGCAATATCCAAATGCTTTGACACAAATGTTTTGTTATATATAGCTATGGTTTTATAATTTTAGTTGACTGGCTTATTGTGGAATTATGCCTCTTGTTGTTGTTTCATATAACTGTAGTCCATCTGTGGGTTAGAGTTTAATGTTTAATTGATGAATGTCTGATCAGAGTTTAGAATGCATGCTCTATGTAGTGTAATGCATCACATAATTATTGATTATGCTACTTTGGTTTAGTTATAAATTATTCATTGAGCAAGCTAACAATTAAATTAACAGATTTATTTATTTGTTTGTTTGTTTGCTTATTTATTTATTTGTTTATGTATTTAAAGTCAAAGTAAACGTCATTGTTATACAGATCAACATAGAAAAAGTGAATATCACTGCAAGACATTTCGATACTTAGGCTCGAACCATATGAATGACATGGATCCTGGCACCCGGGACACAGCTGACCGTAACCTTCTCCTTGTCCAGCCTGATGATTTGGACATCTGTGTGTCTCACAATGGAGTCACCTATGACTAAAAAATTTATTTTAGATGTGCTTTACCTTAGGGTCATATTTGGTGAGACATTGATGCATGGGTTTTTATGTGTATTGAGTCCTGTACGTGCTGTATTAAGATTAGCATGTTTGTGTTTGGAAGGTCTCTGATGTTTAGGTAGGTTTCTGCTAAGTACTCCTACGTATGATGGCTTATGTGTTGAGTGCATGGTTTGAGAAGGAGGTGTAGTATGTGAGCTGGCAACCTGTTCAGTGTTACTATTCTGTGTGTTAGACAGCAAGGATTCCAGATTCTTAGTGCAGATGCTTCTCTCACAAATTATACTTAGGTGATTTAGGAGTAAAGGGTTGTCAGTGTACATGAGGCAGCTGCTACACTGCCTCAGGATACCCATGTCAATCCGGCTGGTAGCAGAAATGGAGAGAAACTGACCATCCATAATGCTAGGTTAAATCTGGTTTTCACAGTGGGGACAGGAAATGGAGGGGAGTGATATAACTGGGTACTCTTAAAGGGGTCTATACTAATGGGGTGCTTTATAAAGGGCCTATAGTAGTGGGGGTTCTCTAAATGGTATGAGACTATTGTAGATTTGATGGTTTTAGGACTGCATAAGGGACAAAAGCACAGCTGAGGTGTTTTCTGAGTAGCTAAGCACAATTTAAGGACTTCTTGGCCAGATCACAGGCAGCTACTATGGGAAAATTCATCTACTGAAGTTTTTGTGTAAATAACCACCAATGGTTACCCTTACTGCATGGTAGTGCATGATGGTGCATGGTGGTGTGCTATGTGTAAACAGATGAATGCAGCATAGCAGTGGCCAGTCACCTAACTCTGTGGTGCTGTGTTAAAATAACGGCAAACCGGTACAAATGTGGGCCTTATGTAGCAACAGTGAGCACACTGAATTGAACAATGTAACCAATAAAAATCTCAAAAGTGAGCCCTGCCAACAACCTTTAATCAGACGAGTCCTAACTGCACTCTCCTGCCACAAGGTTATGGGGAGGCCTTTCCAACAAAACATAGCCTAGTTTAGTGCTCAGTGTAACAAACAGAACCAGATTCAGCAGGCCTGAATCTAGTCTATGCTACAACAGATAGAAAGTGCAACAAATCAGCAAAACAGTTTTAAAAAAATCAGCAATATAGAAAAAATAGTTTAAAAGTGCAAAATTCAGTATAAAATTGTACTTATGCCTAGCAGGATGCAACAGATTCCTTGGATTGCACATATGAACTGAATATAGCAGAGCAGTGGCTGGTTGCCTCTGAAGGGTACATCCCGAGCAGCATTTGAAAAGCCCATTGAAAACAATCAGCAGCACAAACTAATGAAATACATGCACCTACCTGCTAATTGGACATTAATTACTGTAGGGACAATGGCTGCCAACAACAGCAGCCACTGATGACACTCATGCATGCACAATATACCAGATGAACAATAATACAATAAAGTCTGCTGCCAGAAAAGACTAGTGACTGAGGGCCTGTGTGGTCTTCATTCAAGTGCCTTGACACATCTGTTGTGCATGATAGTATATACAGAAAAAAACAGCTCAGATGGTCATTGCATGTGCCATACTTCACAATATGACAACAGTGTGGTATCTGCCTATAAGTACTGAGGCTCTACCACTGTAACATCAAACACCTGGAACAGAAAATTAACAGGAGGAAGAAGATGGCATTAGAGATTTTATTGTGGAAAGTCAACTGGCATAGTAAGTTGCAACACAACTAACATGGCAAGGTCTGCTTTATAACAATGTACAGTAGCTCCATTCTCAACCCCCTCCCTGGCATTCCTGAAACAAGTATACTTTCACAACTGGTCTCTATGATTTTAACTTCTAATACCACCCACCTCCAGCCATCCCCAGGAAAGCCATCTCACGAAGTTTAAGCACCTAAGTAATGCTGTCATTTTCATCAGATATCACATTTTCATGCTTCATCGTTGCAGCAGGTAAGATTCACAAATGTAAGATGGCAGCGATTAAGTGAATTAACTATCATTAATATGGTTTTGTGGGGTTCTGAAATACATTAACAGCAGCACAGGATATATCCAGACTGTAAAGGTTGGGGCATTGTATTGCTATCATAGTACACCAATACACAACACCAGACTGTAAAGTTTGTGGTAATGCATTGTTGTCATAGTACACCAATACACAACGCCAGACTGTAAAGTTTGTGGTAATGCACTGTTGTCATAGTACACCAATACACAACACCAGACTGTAAAGCTTGTGGTAATGCACTATTGTCATAGTACACCAATACACAAAACCAGACTGTAAAGTTTATGGTAATGCATTGTTGTCATAGTACACCAATACACAACACCAGACTGTAAAATTTGTGGTAATGCATTGTTGTCATAGTACACCAATACACAACAACAGACTGTAAAGTTTGTGGTAATGCATTGTTGTCATAGTACACCAATATACAACACCAGACTGTAAAGTTTGTGGTAATGCATTGTTGTCATAGTATAGAAATATGCAAGTTGTTCTCTGTCACAGCATGTCAACAGCAGTAATATAATTATATGTAAAATATATTTATAGAAACATACAGTTCTTCCTGCAAATGATGTTTTAGGATTTGAGTAGGATGTGAATGCCATCAGTGTGTGTGTGTGTGTGTGTGTGTGTGTGTGTGTGTGTGTGTGTGTGTGTGTCTGTGTCTGTGTGTCTGTGTATGTGTGTGCGTGTGTGCATGTGTGCGTGTGTGTGTGTGTGTGTGTGTGTGTGTGTGTATCTTTTAAATAGTAAAATGGCATGCCTAGTAAGTGATGTAATTTGCAAAGAATGTGTCAAAAATGCTTTATTTTTGAAATTACACACACACACACACATATATATATATATATATATATATATATATATATATATATATATATATATATATATATATATAAAGCAGTAGGGCATTGGAGAGAGTGGATTGTGCAAATTCCTTCTCATGTCCTCCAGATGACTTTAGTATCAGAGATATAGCACAGAGAGGCTTTTGCAGCTTTCACACAC
>NC_056725.1:1190089087-1190091587 GCF_019279795.1 Protopterus annectens | reverse complement strand
AAAGGCTTAGAGGGCAAGTTTGAGCAACAGTGTTAAAGTTGTGTGTGGACAACTTCTAGAGTACATTGTATTACCTTTATTAGACATGTTAGACCACAGAATGCTGAGATGTCTATTCAGCGTATGCGTTTTCACTGTTTTATTTATTTATTTATTTATTTATTTCAGATCTAAATTGCTGTTTGAAGCTGTTTTTAGTACACTGCAGTAACTGCATAAATTGTCTGTTGAACAGGGCTTTAGATAGTTGCTGTTTTTTTATCACTGTAGTATCTCATAGGCAATTTTCTGCTGCTGTTATGCGGTACTTAGTATAGTGATGTGTCTGCTAGAACTTATTAATTTTACAATTTACTCATTTTAATTTAGTTTACTTTGAGTTTTGCTTGTTAGAATCAAGTCCATTTAGCCAGTAGTGGCATTTTTATTGGGTAGCTGCTGTGGCCAGTTTTTTTTATTTCATGTAATTTTCTTTAGCTATTATGCATTTTATTTTAAGCTAGGTATAGATATGTTTGGGGATGAAGGATGCAGTGGTACAGTGGTAGCGTTGTTACTTCACAGCAAGAAGTTCTCCCGTTCGATTCTCTGCTTGGCTTTGCAGTGCCTTCTGTGTGGAGTCTGCATGTCCTCCCCGCGGCTGGGTAGCGTTCAAAAGACATGGGTGTGCCTTTGTTGAAGGTTGGGCATCGAGCTGGCACCTCGACATTTCATAAAAATCTTCTGCCAGTCATTAGCAGACCGGAGTTCCGCTGTGGCGACCCCTTACCGGGAAAAAGCTGAAAGACAAACAACAACATAGATATGTTTGGGGATGTTTTAGGTGGCTTAGATCACTTTGTGTATATGTCTATGTGTAATTTGCATGAGTAATTTACACATTTTACTTTAGTTTTCTGTTAGTAGCATACATTTATTGAATTTAGGGACATTTAATAGAAATGATAACATGCCAGGCATGTACCTAGATGCATAGTGATGAGCCAAAGCTGGAGAGAAACATTTGGAAATATTTCCAGGGTGCCACATACTTATTTTATAACACTGTTTACCTCGGGTCATGTTCAGCTTTTTTGTCTCACACACACACACACACACACACACACACACACACACCATGTGGTGGCAGGGTTTGTATAATGGTTGAGATCTTTACCTCACAGATTCAACGTGAGGTGTTGGATTCTGATCTCTGATTATTGGCTAGGCTTGTAATAGTTTGCACACTGATAGCTTAGGATTTACTTATGAAACTTCCCATGGACTTATGTCATTTATTTCTGTAATGCCTATTTATGTGGCATATATAGTTAATACACAGTTCAGTGGTAGTATTGATGACATGGGTTAGATTCTTGCAAAAGGAGATAGTGGCTTATGAGACATTCATTTTAAGGGGGTATGGCATAACAGTTAAGTTCTTCACCTTATAGACACAATGTGCAAGGTTTAATTCTAATCATGGGTTATTGGCTGGACTTAAAATGGCCTTTCAGGGTAGTTGGCATAGTATTCAACTAAGAAACTATATATATATATATATATATATATATATATATATATATATATATATATATATATATTTATACACACACACACACACACACACACACACACACACACACACACACACACACACACACACACACACACATCTATACACACACTCAGACACACACATGTATATATACTTACATACAGATAGATATGTACACACACTCACACAAATGCACCCATAAATGCACATAGGTATACATAGAGACAGGAAGGAGACACCATAGTAACACTTTTTTTTTACAAAAAATACATGACAACATGCATCAGTACAAAAATCTCCTTCTGAAGAACTTTGCTGGCACTTTACAGAACAGATAATCTAGTATTTATGACATGTACCAAAGGGCAATATATATGCACCTTCTGGATTTGCCTGCACATAGTCTGTAGCTGTCTGTCTATGGACAGGTAATTGCTTCACAAAAATTATTATGCAGTCATTCTTTCATGGCTGTGCAAAGCAAAGCAAGTCATTTTGTTCATCTGTATGACTGCAGTGATTCTGGGGAAAATCAAGCACACTCTGTTTGGAGAGTACAAGGTATTCTAGTCTCAAGGAAACCAAAGAAAAAAGGTTCAAAGCATAGATGATGTTAGGGAAATATTAAGGGGAACCTCAAACAGGTTTCCAGTTTGAGGTCATGTATAAGAAATTGTTTTGTTCACTTTAATTCTATACTTGCCAACTTAATTGCCTGTAAAACACACAAGATGTATCTTTTTCCTCCCAAGGGCAAAAGACAATAGCTTTTATGTTTTCTGTCGATACTCATTTGTCAGCTTGTTAGAGGTGATGGTCCTTGGATTTCCGAAGAGTTTTTCATCATTTTGTTTTCTCACAGTTATTGGAGGTTTGTTGCTTCACTGCACTTTTGAATGACGATATATTGATGAATATATGCCGGAAATATACGTATGGGTCTGTATCATGTTGTAAAAAATG
>NC_056725.1:1190051587-1190084087 GCF_019279795.1 Protopterus annectens | reverse complement strand
ATTTCACCAGAATCACTTTCAGCAAAACTCAAAACATCTTTTATTTTTTTTTTGTGGTAAGCAAGTCTCCCTGCACCTCCCATGTGGTTGTGTGACAAAGGGAATTCTGCACTGTAGATGAAAGTAGTTTTGGCAATGCATTTTAGCTAAAATGGCATTCAGCAAAAGTGGTGTTGATAGAATTACGCATTCCTGATTTTATCAGCCTTTCCACCCCTTTTTATAATCATTGGAGGGTAGAGGTACCAAGGTGCTGTACACTTTTTAAGGCAAGAGTGTGCCTTAGAAAACAAAGTAACGACACACTGCTGCCCAAGGAAATCTCTGTCTTACCTAACTCCATCATTAGGTATGTCTGACATACAATCAGCCATAGTTACGAATCCATGTGGCTATTTACATATCTGTTCAAAAAGCTCAAAGAATGTTTATCTGACACTAAATGATCTAATTGCATTTCCCTATGTTAAGCAATCAAGAAAGTACCTGATTTAAAAGCATAGACATGTATTTGATGAGAGCCAACATCTGTAGATGAAGAAACCTATCTCTTTTTTAAATTAATTCAGTTATTTGTATTAATAATCTGCCTTATTTTTTGCTTAGCTGGTTCAACCAAATATTTCCTTTTTTGACATTTCTCATGGGGCTTAAGACAGTTTTCATTTAAAAAATGTCATTGCCTTAACTCTCCTTAACCTGGTTGCCTGCAAATGTAGTTTCTGTAAAACAGAACTGGAAATATTAGCACATCTTGTTGCTTGTTGTGATATGCAAATGACAGAGGGCCTGTATACTGAAAGGCATGATAACGTGGAAGACTGTTGTACTGGGGAATTGTGCAAACATTACAATATTGAAGTAGCTGAGAAGCATTAGAAACATGAGCCACACAGCATTATAGAGCATGATGATGTCTATATCAAATGAATAAAGTCCAACGAAATAAGCCACCGCTCAGCTGGATAAAATACAAAGATTTATTGTTAAGCAACACACTTCTGCTTTTCGTCCTGCTTCAATCAGAAAACTTCTTCAGACAAGTTAATCACAAACTACAATGCTTATAAATACATGTTAACCAAGCAATCAGATCTGTTAATTAAATTAAGCTGCAAAGTAATAAATCAAAGAATAAATCAAGGAACAGTTTATCACTTTTGTAAAATTATATAAAAACTCCAGCATACAAAAACATATAAAACCATATAAACAGTTTATACTTCTCCTACTAAACATATATATATATATATATATATATATATATATATATATATATATATATATATATAAATGTGTGTATACTTTATTTCTAAATAAAATCCTAAAGTTTTAAAAATAATAATTAGACATTAAAATTATTTTACAACTAAAATTCTCTATCTAATTGTAGGTCATTGTTGCAGGCAAACATGACAATACTGAAGTAGCTGAGAAGCATTAGAAAAATGAGCCACACATCATTATAGAGAATGATGATGTCTATATCACATGGGATTTCCCATTACCAATAGTCCAACAAATAGATATGAGAAAAAACAGATATAGTCGTCCCTGAAAGGAAGACAAAGATAGCATTGATTACTGAAGTTGCTGCACCCAGTGACTACAGTGTCTTATGTACAGAGGGACACAAAGTCATAAAATACCAGGAATGTGCAGGCAGGAACAAGAGCAATGTGAAAGAGGGATACCCAGACAACTCCAATAGTAGTAGGAGCAATGAGTCTCGTAAAATAATATAGTCTTATTTAGATATGCTACCAATATATGTAATTCTGTATGAACTGCAGAGAGTCAGTTCTGGGCACATTGGGGTGCTGTGAACAGAACTTTTGGCTAACATCAAAGATTGAAACAATACTAACTTCATGAGCTTTAATCATACTTTGAGATAGGAATGGGGTCTATTCCCATCATGATATTAGAAAACGAAAAAACTTGGAGAAATTAAACTGGAAGTGATTTATTAAAGTAAGGGGATATGAGGATGAAACCTCCACATTTGGGAGGAGTTGGTGACAATGCTCCTTCAATTAATAGTACATTCTACACTTTTTCATAATTTATTTAACAAGTGCCATCTTGATAAGTTAAACTTTTGACATCTTGCAACTAATATAGACTGGTACTATTTCAGGAAAATTCATGTATATTTAAAATCAGATTACTGCATTCCATCCATAGATTTAAAAACTTGAACAAAACTTTTGTAATGGCTTCTAGTCTACTTACTGCCATACTGCAAGCCCCTGATAGGAGATAACACAGAAAGAGCAGTCCCCCTACACCCTCATTTTAGAATGGAACTTGTCATATGTACATGCAGACTTTAGAATGGAACTTGTCACATGTACATGCAGATTTAAGAATGGAACTTGTCACATGTACATGCAGCCTTCTGTTCCTCTGCTAACATTCTAACAACAGATTCCATAACCAAACCCAAAATGTGAGAGACACTGATGGATAGAGCCTCTGTAGCACTGCATCATTGCATCTCCATCATACATTTGTCTATGGCAATTGTGTTTTTCTTGTTTTCTCTTGTGAAGGGGAGTGATGCAAGCAGGCAGAATGTTGCTGGGCTGTGGTTTAATGTGGCTGTTGAATTTGTGTTGTCCTCTACCTCTACCTTTCCTTGTAAGGATTCTGTTATGTCATTTAACAAAAACATTGATGTAGCCAGGCATACACTATGTATGCCACATCACATAAATGTGAAAAATAATGTATTTTGTGTAATGAAATATCCTGGAATTTATAGATTCATAGGTTCATAGATGTACATTAGGCTAATGACCACTTGGGCCTTTATAAGCCTAGCCATGCAACACAAATGTATCCCATGATTTACTGTGCCTCAGAGGTTATTTTAAGGGATGCATGCTAGTTAGGGCATGATTTAATGGCTGCCTCGGCCCATCAGAGACATAGGTCTCAGTATGGGGGTAAATTTCCAGTTTCCATCCACCAGGCCAAGATGCACTTGAATAAGGTTAGGGAAGGACACTGCTTCACATTGAAGGGAAGCCTATTCCAGAGAATGGGGATTTTCTGAGATGCATACTTGACACATCAACATGTTCTATTTAAGTCCCAAGCAAAGTTTAAATCCTTCTATCTAGTAATTTTGGTGCTGCTTGGTTTGCAGAAATACCAAAGGTCCATGAGAGTAGGATCCAAGGATGCCTTGTATGCCAGGCATAAATCACCCCTCAGCAGTCTTTAGGAAAAAGAGTAGAGCGACAGGGCATTGAGGTGATCTGCACAGAGCACTCTGTTTACACCCAGTATTTTTTTTTTGTGAGGAATCTCTGTGGACATTCCATTTGTTGCATGTGACTGGTCAGGTACATACTAAATGGGGTGTTAAACTCATTGATGGGTCTGATGAGGGCTGAGTACAATGGTGCAACGACTTTCTTGGTCCTAGATGCCATGCCCTTACTTATATGTAGACTGGCATAGAATGACTTTCTTATTACCTTAGATATATGTTGGTTGAAAGACAGGTTACTGTCTACGAGTCCCCATATTCCTGACTTCTGTGTCAATGTTTAGGAGTGTTTTATTAATTAGGTAGTTTCCTTGGGTGGCCAACTTCCTAAAAGGCATTATTAAGCATTTTATGGCATTAAGTTTTAAGCCATGACTTTGGAACTAGTCATTCATGTTAGAACTTTATGTATGATGTTAGTATTCTGGGAGATTTCTGTGATTGCTCTTAGCTTGCAATCATCTGCAAATTTGGTAAACCAGAATTGTCCAAAAAAATAGATGCCAAAGGAAGCGGACCTAGCACAAAGCCCCGGGGATTCCATTGGTGACCAGCCTCTTTCTGGAGGTGTTCTCTCCAATAATAGCTTTCTGGGTCCTGTATGTGAGCGAGATGGTTATCCAGTGAGTTACATAGGGATTTATGCCTAATTTTGTGAGTTCCTTTACAATGTCTGAGCGGGGTATTATATTAAATGCCTTATCTAGGTCAAGGTAGTCAGTATGCACAGTCTTGCCCTCATCCATTGTCTTGATGACCATCTCAATGAAGTCTACCAGGCTCAGCAGGAATGATCTGCCCTTAAATAAAACAAACTGGGTTGGGTCCTGTGTCTGAAGGTCTAGTGTCTCATTGTTAATGATTTCCATGATATTTCTTTCCATGGTTTGGTATATGAGACTAGTCAGACTAATAGGTCTGTAGTTCTTGGGATTCATTGATGGTCCTCCCTTGTGCAGAGGGCTGTCTGTTGCAGTCCTCCATTCACATGGCACAAAACCTGTATGGAGGCTATGGTTGCATAATGACTCCAGTGGCCCTTATAGGTCATATTTCAGGCTATTTATGTGGCAGCCAGGGATATTATCAGGGCCCACTGAAGCTGTAGTTTTGGCCTTAAAGAGTGCATCTAACACCTGCTCCCTACTGATAGTTGCAGGGTTATGTTAGATGGTGTTACCTGGGTCAGGTGGGGTGAAAGGGAGGGTAAAGTTGGAGATGAATTTTCAGCCAGAAGGTTTACTGGATCTCCCAGTTCCATGAACATGTCTCCATTTACCAACAGTTTAGCACATTGTTGTGTGCTGCTTTTGAAGTTCCAGACATAGTTAAAGAAGGTCTTGTCTTTGGCCTGGGATGTTATGTATTTTTTCTGTCAATTTTGAGAGTTGTTTTTTCAGTACTGAAAATATATGGCATTCTAAGCCATGCAGTCTCTGGGCAGAGAACTATATCTGGGTGGTGGAGGTCTGGGCAGGGAACTGCACCTGGGTGGTGGCGGTCTGGGCAGGGAACTACAACTGAGTCGTGGTGGTCTGGGCAGGAAACTACACCTAAGTGGTGGTGGGGTTTCATTCTGGAAGCTGATAGGTGGTTTTAAAAGTTCTTGCTATAGCCCCAGATGGAAACAAGTTTGGCAAAGTGCAAAACATCCTGCTTGCTGATAAAAACGCCAGCCTCTGTTACTTTGGTCAAACATCTGTTAGTTTTGAACTCAGTGAATTAGTGCTCCAATAAAATCCCAAAAGCCTTTCAATATCTTGGGATAAATTACTGAGAATGTCTAAAAGGAGAAGATCGGATGAATTGTTGGCTTTTTTATAGTCCGTACTTTTCTATATACACTAGCTGTCATCTAACCCATTCTCTGATTGCCCAGTTAAACTGATTTATGGGTGCAGGGGAGACAGAGCCTATGTCATGCCTCCATGGGTGCAAAGAATAGGGAAACTATACAAAGCATTACTATTAATCCTGCACCAAAGGTCTCAATAAGGCTTCTTGACTGCAACTAAGACATTAAGCATTGCATGTTTCAGTAAAAAAATAGGTAACATGCAGGACATAATAATAATAATAATAATAATAATAATAATAATAATAATAATAATTCAAAAATCCTCTAGGGTAAGACCTCAGATTATGAGGTAGAGAATTTGAGAGAGTCTAAGCTGGATCTTTCTGCCTCACTGCAGCTGTTTAATATTTCAACTTTTATACACACCAGGGATGACACTACAAAATGCTTATGAAGCAGGTCTATGTCATATAATCGATCTTCCAAAATTTCAAACACTATATGTTCGAATTTGGAAGTTTTAAATATGACAACAACGAAACCTCAGAACCGCAAAATTTTCCCAGGGAAAAAATTTGCTGTTCTGAAAAACACACACAACAAAAGCATACCAAAAACCTAATAAACCTACACTACACCTTACATACACAACTATCTATGCACTAACCTTAACCCAAGCCCTAACCCTAAGATCTGTCACTATCACATACTTACCTTACCCGCACCCTAACCCTAAAGTCCATCACTATCACACACTTACCTTACCCGCGCCCTAACCCTAAAGTCCATCACAATCGCACATTTACCTTATCCACGCCCTAACCCTAAAGTCCATCACTATCGCACACTTACCTTACCTGCGCTCTAACCCTAATGTCTGTCACTTTCACACACTTACCTTACCCGTGCCCTAACCCTAAAGTCCATCACAATCGCACATTTATCTTACCCGTGCCCTAACCCTAATGTCCGTCACTTTCACACACTTACCTTACCCGCACCTTAACCCCAACGTCCGTCACACTCACACACTTACCTTAACCCGATCCATAAATTTTGCACCACAGTACAGAAAATGTCGAAGCCGCGGAAACAGCCAACCAAATTCCTTCCCTGGGAAAGAATTTGAATTTCTGCGGCTTCGACATTTCCATTTTTCGAACTTCCCCATTTGATCTTCCAATACTCGACATTTAGGATGGTCAATTAAATAACAGTTACCCTTATGGAGCAGTCTAGCCTGAAGCAAGAGGGGCATACAGTGTATCGTGTGAGAAATGTTAGCTTATAAAAAATAGTGGATTTTTACAGAGGAAACATAATTCTGCCTATAAAATGTCTGTACTGAAATGCTTCCTATAAACCCATCAGTTCAACAAACAGTGAAAACTGTGGGGAAAAGCAGTAAAACAAAATAAGCCAAATAAAGCTGATAAAAATCTGAAATCATTGACTTAATCCCATCTGTGTTATTCTCACAGCCTTAGAAATCTCATCAGGTATAAAATCACAGTGATATCAGAATATGAACAAATACAAAAATGTTTCAGTACCAAAATATAAACAACTGAAAATAACAAAACAGCAATCAGTTGAGCTTGCAGATGATCACTTTAATTATTAAAACTAAATTGAAAAAATAATTCTGTTTTTTTTTTTTTTTTTTTTTTTTTTTGCATGTATGTAAAACTGCAGGATGTCCCCCCAGTGGAACTCCTTTTGCAGACAGTAAACAAAGTGATCAAATATTGAAACCAAACTTCTGATAGTGATAAATACTATTACAATTGACACTTAGTGGAAGAGAGTTGCAGAGGCAATTCCATACAGGTCTTTCAGCACTAATATCAATAATCTTTTATTCCAACATTCCAGGCATCTGTGCAAGTTACTCCTTATGGACCAAGACCCTGGTAAGCAGGAAGATCTGCTGTGTAGGGAGTAGGTAGAGAAAGGGGATTAGGGTACCTCTTTACTGCATCATCCTGACAGTAGATGAGTGTTTTCTTTTTATTCCCTAATGACAATACACCTCATGACAGATCTATAATGATGCCTGCTTGGAACCAATCCACCATAACTGCTGATGCATTCCACAGCTTGAGCTAAAGGGGAGCAAAAGGTCCCAGTCTCTACCATGGACTGCATCCCTGAACAGAAACCCTTCCCCACAGAAGAGAGAAGAACAAGCAAAACAAATCGTACTTGATTCCTATTCCACCAAATGACTCCTCAGGACTTCTGTCTGTTAACCGAACCCTGGTGGCTTAGGTCATAGTTAGAGCTTTTTTTTCCTCTCTGTGCCACTGCTTGGCTAAGAATGTTGTACAACTGTTTGGTATTTAGAGTTATGCAACATAATCAACCAAAAAGACTGGAAGATATAAGCCCTTTCACATATGTCAGTAATACAAATTACAAATAAAAGTAGTCAAAAAAATTATTCATGCACAATGAAGACTATAATATTATCAAATATGAAATTAGAAATATGTAACAGTCCTTTCATTTGGTTAATAAATTTATCTTAGAAGGAAATGCATTTCAGTTTTTACACTCTGCATATATGAAATCAATTCTTAAAACAGTTATAAAATATGTTTTTAAAACTCTATTAATATCAAAATGGAAATGTTTGTGCTTTCTCATCACATACACCTCTAGATTTAAGAAAATTCAGAACAGTGTTAAAATGAATTTACTAAAAAGGAATGGATTAGTATTATGGTTTGATTGCTCTGAAAAAAGATCAAACTCCTTGATCCCCCTCTCTTAAAACCCGATTGCCTCGTGATTTTGGCATCTTTTCAGACTGGTTGGCTGTTGGTGAAGCACCCACCAAGAGGAGAAAACACTGAGAGAAGAAAGGAGCCACTTTTGAGATTTTAAGCATTTTTCTTCAGATTATTTGTTAAGATTTCTGCATTGCCGCCTACTTTTTGGCATTTTCCAGCTTGCTAAACTTGATATCTGTATTAGGAACTGTATTTAGAACACATCTAGTGCCTGTTTACTGCATTTCCTGTGTTGCACTTATTTTAAAATCGTTTTTTTTCTTAAAACTTGCATTTTACCTGTCTCTGGCCTAGCACTCAAGTGTGGGGTCATTTATTGCACTGTTCTAACTTGTTGCTACTTGTGTATCTCTAATATCTTTAAACAAAACAAAAAAATAACAAAAAAATCTTGCTTTTTTCCCACTTTCTGAAATTTAAAAAAATTTTCAGTTACAGATTTGCTGTTCTGAACTGTTTGTAAGTTTCTTGGAGGCCATTGCTTGCTTGGGCTAAAGGGAAGTCTCTGTGTTATATCAGTGGGAGTGGTAAACACTGAACAGCCTGCCTGCTCCTGTGGGAGTAGTTACTGCCTAGAAACTGTTTTATTGGTCATTTTGGGTCAATTCCAAACTCCTTGATACCCTTCTCTTAAAACCCTCTTTTGTGCGTTTTTGCGCATAGCACGGCATCGGGCAGCGCCACCTAATCAGGTTTAAACTATTCCTGGCTCCAGAAAGTCTGCTCTTCACTTTTTCCCTTAGAACTATTACAAATCTCAAAGTAAGCACTCTATTTTCCTTCTGAAACCCAGCAGTAGCTAGGATAAGTGTCTTATAAGTAAGCACTAATAAACTAAAGCACTACACCCTCTTACACTCCCTTTAAGTACTTGGCTCCCTATTGGTCCTTTTTGATCAAGTCAAGAAGTAATGCCTTATACTATTCTGGCATGTCCAAAAGTCAGTTGCAGGTTTACTCTCCAGTCCAGCTGGTGAATATGGGAATCTTGAGGCAATGTTACAACTGCCTTATGTACACAGACCACCCTCTCCTCTTCCCAACAAGCTCAAATATATGTGAGAGATGCAACTATATAGCCAAACTGGAGGCTGAGCTCTCTCAACATAGTACTGGCACGGTCAGTCTGGAGGAGAAGGTAATCACACACACCACAAATCCAGTCTCACATAGACCTATCGCAACAGCAAACCAAACACATAAACACACAAAAACATACTCTGAGGCTCTAAATAAAAATCTGCCCAAGCAACAGAGACCTCCAAAGCAGACATCCAAACAACTGCTACCCCAGAACAATACCCACGTATCACATAGTTCACAAACTCAGTGTGCCACACAGTCACAGCCCTTAAGGCTAAACAACACACCTAATACACTTGTAATAGGTGACTCTATTGTCAGACACACTGATGTCCCTCTTAGCAGGCTGAACAAGGAGAAGGTCACTGTAAGCTGCCTGTCGGGTGCCAGGATCTGCCACATAACACAAGCACTCAGGTCACTCCAAAGCAAGTACAAATATGACTCCGTCATTGTCCATGCTGGTGTGAATGACCTGAGATGTACCTCCCTGGATTACATGAAAAGAGACATAGAGGAGCTCTCTGATCATGTGGCCCAGGCCGGTATGACCCTGACCTTGAGTAGCATCTTACCCTCACCAAGAATGATACCACAGTATAAAGACAAAATGATCAATTTCAACAATTGGCTAAAGTATTGGTGTCACTCAAAGGGGATCCAGTGTCTGTCAGCCTGGGATGACATGCTTAACAAGCCACGTTGCTTCGCTAGGGATGGCTTGCACCTGTCACCCCTGGGTTTTCGAATACTGGCCAAGGCTCTTGCCACCCCCATAGTGCCTTTTTTAGGCAAGGCTCAAAAGACAAACCACCTCCTTAGACAACACAAGGAAAAAGAAACTAAGGGTAATGCTGCTCAATGCCAGAAGTCTAAACCTCAAGATGCACGCACTCAAGGCTCTCCTCAGTGTGGAGAATATCGATATCTGTGCAGTAACAGAAACCTGGTTCAAGGGTCCCGAGAGCAACCCAGCACTACCAGGCTATACCTCATACCATGCTTTTTGGCCCCAAAACTCAGACCGAACCACAAGAGAAGGGGAAGTATCCTTATTCATCAAAGATACCCATACCTCCAGGCTAGTGGCACTGCACAAAGCATCTGAGATCATCCATGTGCAACTAACAGTGGGAAAAACAGCCTTCCAGTTTGTAGCCTGCTACAGACCACCCTCCCAAATTCAGGAACCCCACTCGGCTTTCCTGAAGACACTGGAGAATATGAAGGTCTCTCCAAACACCATTATATTGGATGACTTTAACTACCCAAACATAGACTGGGAGCACTACTCAAGCCCCAACACCCCAGCCCAATGGTTCCAAGAATTTATAAACTCAAATGCTATGGAACAACTGGTCACCACTCCCACAAGAGGGGAAAACATATTGGACCTGATCATCACCAACATGGGGACTCTATGTTCCATACCAGAGGTATACCCCTCATTGGTAAGATCTGACCATAAATTAATCACTATGGACATCCATATCCTGCCCTCACCCCCAGCAAAGGAAACCACGGTCAAAAACTTCTCAAAAGCAAACTTCCCACTTCTCAAAACCGAGGTGGAATCCTTCAAAGCCCCAGGGCCAGTGGAAAATACGGTCCAAACTGCAGAATCCTTTACAAACACATTCTGTGGATACCTACAGGAATGCATGGATTGTGCTATCCCAAATAAAACCAAGACACACTCCTCCAAAGGCAGGAGACCTGTCTGGTGGACCCCAGCCATAAATAAGCTGTGCAGCAGAAGGAGGAAGCCACTACATGATAGAGCAAAATCCCTGAAAGGTAAGGCAACTCTGATCAGTACTAGCAAGAAACTATGATCCCTCATAAAATCATCTAAGGCTAGCTTCGAAAGAAAAATTGCACAAGGCGCTAAAGATAATCACAAGGCTTTCTTTAGTTATGTCAGAAACCTGGGTGGAAACTCCCATATATGCTCTGAGTTAGTGCAAAATGACAAAAAATACACTGAACCCACAGACATTGCCAACATCCTGGCAGACAGGTTCAGTGCAAACTCCCCCCCCCAAATAAGCAAATGACTATCCCAACAGAGTGTAGCCTCCCTGACATCACAGATGCACAGGTGAGAGCTGCCCTCTCCAAAGCAAAAAACACAGCATCAATGGGACTGGACGGTGTCCCGGCTGCGTTTTACATGAGCTCCAAGAAGAACTGAACCCTCACTTAAAATCACTGTTCAGTCTCAGCCTTACAACAGGATATGTATCCAAAGAATGGCGTACAGCAACAGTGGTCCCACTCCATAAAGTTGGTACCACAACGGACCCCGGAAACTATCGCCCTATAAGCCTAACTAGCCTGGTCTGCAAAGCTATGGAGCGTATCATCATGGAACTCATAAACAAAGACATTGGAAACCTCCAAACACTGGATCCTACCCAATTCGGCTTTGTTAAGGGCAGATCTTGCCTCTTGAACCTGGTCAATTTCTTTGAAACAGTCACCAAGGCCATAGACGATGGGAAGGTAGTCCACACAGCCTACCTTGACCTTGCAAAAGCCTTCAACACAATACCCCACTCAGGCATCATAAATAAGCTCACCAGCTTAAATATCAACCCCTATGTCACAAGATGGGTTGCAAACTGGCTTAGGGATAGAACTCACATGGTCAGAATTGCAGGTGCCTTGTCAGACTCTAAACCATTTACAAGTGGCGTCCCACAAGGCTCAGTCCTGGGACCTCTCTTGTTTGGTATATATTTCTCTGAGGTACAGGCTAACACAGGAGGACTATGACTGACAAAGTTTGCAGATGACTGCAAACTGGGGGCCATAATTGACTCGCCGCCTGACACAAGGATCCTCCAAAAAGGTCTCACAGAGACGGATAACTGGGGCCAGAGCCATGGCCTAAAGCTAAATGCCAAAAAGTGCATAGTCATCCCCTTTGGGAAAAACAAAGTGCCCACAAATTACCACATAGGTAGTAATCCATTAAGTATGGAAGAAGTAATTAGGGATTTGGGGACCCAAATAGATTGCAATCTCTCCTTTGACAATCACATTGCCAAAGTGGTTAGAAAGACATTCTATATAGCCCAACTTATCATGAAGGGGTTCACATCTAGATCAAGAGAGGTCATTGTGCCCCTCTACTCATCACTCATCAGGCCCATAATTGAATACAATGCCCCATTTGGGATGTACCTTACCCGACACCTGCTACAACTAGAAAGACCCCAAAAGTACCTCACCAAAAGGATCAAGGGACTCAAACAGATGCCCTACGCAGTTAGGCTAAAGAAACTCCAGCTCTACACAGTTGCTTACCACCTACTCAGAGGCAATCTGTGCCTGACGTATAAAGCCATGTCCAACCCAGAATTAATGGACATGCTCCACCCCAAGAAATCCAAATCCATCAGAACTACATGCTCCAATGACTTAAACCTCAGCACAGAAATAAATAGAACATGCTGGAGGGACAGATTCATATCCCAGAGGCTCCCTCACTCTGGAACAAAATCCCACTCCATGTCAGACAGAGCCCCTCAATGACCCTCTTCAAGAAGATTCTTGATGTTTGGATGGGAGATCGTAAATTTACCCCTGGGATCTCTTCTGTGTCACTGCTAGACAGAGGCATGGTAAACTAACCTTAAATTGGCTATCTTCTGTGACCTACTATACAGAGGCACAGTCAA
Source organism: Protopterus annectens (assembly GCF_019279795.1). Lineage (NCBI taxonomy): Eukaryota > Metazoa > Chordata > Ceratodontiformes > Protopteridae > Protopterus > Protopterus annectens. Next base: position 1,190,071,445 of record NC_056725.1, on the reverse strand, counting down.
CTAATCTAAGAAGGGTGGTGAAAGCCAAACACACTCTGGCTAGGCTTGTAAATGCCCTAGGGCAGATAGCCTAGTATCAACCTATGGACCTATGAACCTATGAAAAGCTAAGTCCTCAGACTATTTAATGAAAGAGTACAAGTTGTATGAATCTGCTAACCAGTTAATATTATCCATCAGTAAGAAATGAACTTTATTAGATAGTATGACTGAAAAGGAACAGAACACTATTCCTTCATTACATGAATATATGAATGCTATTATCCAAGGTAGATTGACCTACATAGGAAACGTATGCAAGTTTTATAAGTTAATTATAAATAATAATAATAATTTTGATGCAAAAGTCTGGAACTTCTTAGATAGTAGTGGACTGAGTGACTCAATAGATGGTAAGAATAAAACTTTGCTACTTAAATCAGTTAGTCAAACTTGCTCAAGTTTATACTGGAAAGATTTTATGTGGAAATATATACATAGAATATTTGTTATTCCCTATAAAATCTCCAAGTTTAGTAAAATGATTTGTTCAGTTTGTTGGAGATTTAGCAAAGATTTAAAAGCTGATTGGATGCACATGTCTATGGACTGTGAAAACTTAAATGTGTACTGGGAAGAGATGAGTATATTTTAAGGGTTTATGATCTGATGATTGTTCTTTAACTAGATCGGTAATACTATAGCAATAAACGATGATGGTGTCGTATATTGAAGATTTACTCATGGTTGGTGTGGTTTAATCACAAGGGTGAAGCCCGAGTGATTAATTAAAGCCAACTGTGGGTAAATTTCAATATACTAGAACAATGGAGTCGTTTATTGCCATTATATAATGACATTATTTCAGAAAAAAAAGACTTACTTCGTGAATAATGTCTTTGTATAACGGCACATTACTGTGACTGGTGGTATACTTCTTCCTTGTGTAGATGTACTGTGCATGCGTATGGGACTTGTGTTCCAATGCATACCCAGTACATCAATGCTTTGAAATGGAAGCAATGGAGAAAAGAAAGACTCCATTGCTCCATTTTTGTTTTCTTTTTAATTAAAAAAAAAACAAAACTTTAGGGCAGTTTAGGGGTAGGAGAGAAAAAGCATGGAAGAAATACAAGGAATATCAGGTATGTGTGTTTAATTTTAAATAACGTACCTGATTTCCCTAGTATTTTGTTCAAGCTGCCTCTCTGGTATATCCAGAGTCAGGGCTAAAGATTTTATTTTTAATTTTTAAGAAATAAAAATAAAATTTAAACAATATACCAACGGAAAGAAGTCCGGGTGACTGGACCTTTTTTCACTGGTATATTGTGGGATTTACATCAGGCATGCTGGTTGGGCTGGCCAATCAGCATGCTCATTTTTGAATGCTAATGACCAGTCATTGTATAATAATGAATATTCCATTTCTTATAACTGTAAAAGCCAAAGAACAAAAAAAAAATGTTTTGGGCTCTCTTGGTAATTGCTAAAAAAGTTATTACAAAAAAATTGCAAATCAAACTCAGTTCCTACATTCAAAGAATTTTTTTTTTTTAAATTTAACAGGAATACTATAAAACTGAAAATGAAGTAATCAGAATAAGATCTAGAAATCATACTAAGATTTGTAGTTGTTGGGATAACTTTGAAATGTTGCTATTGAAATACCAAGACTCTTTAATATGTTAATTGTATAAGATTACTTTGATGATCTAATGTATTCCTAACATGGTATAATAATGTGATTCTGAATTTCTTCCTTTGTGTGTGTGTGTGTGTGTGTGTGTGTGTGTGTGTGTGTATAAAAACAATATAAAAACAAAAGTAAAATAAGTAGGCAGGGTTATAATGCCGACCAAACTAAATCTCAATAGGTAAAATGTACACTAAAAAGACATTAATGTACTTAAAGTAATACTGCATTAAAAAGGTAATTAAATGAATTAATGCATTCTCTGATTGCCTCCTTAATCTATGATAGGATTGCAGGATGCTTAAGCCTATGGTGGTACAATGTGACTACACAATATAGAAGGTCATTCTGAAGAGGATGCCAGCAAATTATAAACACACACATACACACATGCATACAGACATGGACACTCTCTCACAATATCAGAAATAGAGTAAGCCAATAAAGAAATGTTTTTTCAGATTTAAAAATATAAGCCTGATTCCATAATTAAAATATAATTTTTCTGTTTATTTTCATTATTTTATTTAGATAGAATTAAATAAAGGCACTATTAAATTCAGGAATATGGCATGATAGCTATAAACTTGTTTTTATTTTAGCTTTTTGTTAACCAATGATGCTCACTGAGCACAAGTGTTTTTTTTTCAGGGGTAATGCAGGAGCACTGGTTTGTTAAGTGATGTACTCACAGTCACACAGCCGGCAAACGGAGATGGAAGGAATCAAACCCTGTACCCTTCAGTACAGGAAGCATTTCATTAATACAGTCAGCATTACAGCCCTGTCTACATATTTTACTCCTTTGTGTTAACTGCCATAAGTAGTGTAGCTATGGATTATGCATCGATTTATTAATGCAATTTGACACTAATTGCACAGGCTTTACTCTCATGTACAAACTTAGATGTGAGTAAATCTTTGCATAACCCATAACTGAACCATGTATTACAATAAGTAGTATAGCAAGGGTGGGCAAAGGGGGCAATTTCCCTGGGCACAAAATGTTAGGGGGTACTATCATGTGGCTTGTACTTAGTTTCTGTATCAAAATGTCAGTACTGAGAGGCACTTGAGTTCATGGCTTTTTTTTTTGTTTGTTTTATTGTTTTGCTCTGCACTTGAAGAGCTGGGGGTGTGGATTGGCTGAATTGCAGTAGGAAGTCAGCTGACTTCCTACAGTAATCTGCAACTGTTTTTTTTTTTTTTTTGGAGGGGGGACACAAATGAGCAAATCTGATAATCTGATTACTCAAGGGACATATTGCTAGGATAAATGGACATTCATCATGGAAATTAGCAGCAAAACCCTTGAAAATAAATAAAGTACACTTGAATAACTGAAATGTACATATGCATTTTAAGGTATGGGAGGCACAGTATGTTGTGACCTGGAAGCATTTTAACACTTTTTTAAGGAGCCCTTATAAGTAATGAGCTAAACTAGTAAATTGCTTATCTATGTAGTTTGCTGTAAGCTGAGTTTGTCACTTAAGAATGAAACACATTTCAAATGATTAACAGTTGGGTATGTTAGTGTTTACTCAATCTAACCAAACAGGCAATTCTGGACTTATCTACAACATTTCCTTTTTTCACATTGTGACTTAAGTAGAGGAAGGTATTGAAAATGTGTTTACTGTTATCCCTCACACTGGCAGACTTTTTTTTTTCCAAACATGACTCATTGACTTCAGCAGAAGACAAGTTTAAAATCAATGACAAGCCTTCTGGTTGTCTTGTTATATCATGTGTTTTAACAAAAAACAGCGACTACTGCAAATGTAACAAAAAAGTTCACACATAATAAATTCAGCCTGTTCAATGCAAAATATATTCAGTATTCTGAAAGGTCTACTGGCAATGACATTCATAAATGAAATGACAGAGTGAAGCTAATGACTAGACTTCATATAATTGTGCAGTCTATGTTAAACAGAATTCCACATAAAATATGGTCTTACTATGCTTTTTATTCAAAGATATGCATTCATCAGTATTTAACCAAGCAATGAAAGTATCTGAAAAATTCATGACATAGATTTGCATAAATGAAGAATAAGACACAAGAGTAGCCATTCTAGGACATACAAGAGAACAATTAGTTGTATTCAAGTAGAAGAAAGGGAAAATAAATGCTGATGCAATGAAGGCAAACTTGCTTTTTTCCTTCAAAATTCTGTAGGAACAGCTTGAAGAAATCTAAGTGATACTTCAAGTATGTCAAGTGATCCACTATGAAAGAGAAATTAAGTAGCACCTGTCACATATGGAGACTGAGAATGCAGCAGATCATGGCAGTTCACTGTATTTGAGATGCCTAGAAAATCCACACATGGGACTATATTTGAATCACAACTGAATGGCGGTATAGATTTGCAGTACAATCCAGACAGGCTTATATATTTTTTGACAGGCAAATAACAAAAGTCGAGGAAAAAAAGTTTAAGTAAATGAAGTTTATTTTAATGAAGAAGTAACATGAATTCTGTCTTCACAGCATCTTTTCTATAACACAACAACAAAAAAATATGTTCTTATTAGTTTAGGATTCCTACCTAGTACATAAAACAAGCAATGGGTCACTGGAAGAACCACATGACATGGTTTATGGAAAATATGTTTGCTGAATTTTATAGTTTCTGTTTCCTGACTTACAGCTTAGCCAATGGTCATGTCATACCTGTACTTTCTACAACTGACACATGTACCTTAAACAGTAAGGTGTGACAATATAGCAATAACCCACGCCTGGGTGTGGGTAATGCTGGATTTACCCATGGTTGGTGTGGTTTGGTCATGAGGGCGAAGCCCGAGTGGCCAAATAAAGACAACCGTGGGTAAATCCAGCATTACCCACACCCAGAAGTGGTTATTGCTATTATAATGACATTATTTAAGAAAAAATACTTACTTTTCTTAAATAATGGCATTGTATAATGCCTCCTTGCTGCCCTTCCACAGCTGTCTGGTATTCTGCGGCAGTTCTGATGTACTGCACATACGTATGCTTATGCAGTACATCAGAGCTGTGGGTGGAAGCAACGGAGAAAGCAAGATCTCCGTTACTTTTTTTAAAGCTGTCTCTCTATGTTAAACTCCTTTAACATAGCGAGACAGTGTCTAAAAAGCAACGGAGATCTTGCGTTCTCTGTTGCTGTTAAAAAAGAAAGACTTATACTAATGGAAAAAGTCTGGGTGACCGGACCTTTTTCCATTAGTATAAGCCTGATTTACAATGTGCACACTGACCAATCAGTGTGCACATTTTAGAATATTAATGGGGGGTCATTGTATAATCTATTATATTCTAACTCAATAATTTTATGTTGGGGGATGACCACAAAGCTAGAGGAAGTCTCCCAATTGAATGCATCTACAATGGGGTACTGCAATCAGATTTTGATCTAGGAAAGTTCTGCTCACAGGTTAAGGGTCCCAAAAGACTTTACAGAGACTTTACTGCTGGGCATTATTTTATAAAACTACACCATCCCTTTTTAGTGTGTAACAAGTTCTAGTCTCGCCATAAACTTTCAGAGTAATAACATTCCATATATAGGTACTGTATATCATTTAGACACACAACCTTTTGCTTTATATCTATGCCACTTTTTATAATGTGACAATAAAACTTTTATAACCTGAAAAAAATGGCCCTAATAGCCTTAGAAAATACTGAAACCTGATTAGCTGAAATATAGAGATATAGAAATTATTAGGCACAATAATGCTGTATAAAACAATACATAAGAAGCCCTGATAACAGATGCTCCTCACAAATATCATGCATCAATGAATTCCCTTTTTTCTCATAGTTCCTGCATTCACTTACAAAACTGCTTAAGCAATCTTAACGCCAACAAATAGAAGCACCATGCAATAAGCAATAAATACTCATACTATCTTTGCATCTGTAGTCATATCATATAGGCCGAACAATTTAAAACACTAATGTATTTGTAGAGAAAGAGAGAGTTAGCATTTCTTACATCACTCCATTGTCTCACAGTACAAAAACATTAAAATACTAATATGTGAGCAATGCGGTGGTCAGAATAGCTTACTCTGGGTCATTCTTAGAGAATATGGAAGAAAGTGAATGTTGCTGGTTAAGTTCTGTTTCTGCTGTATTGTGCTGTCACCTCATATCTAAGCAACGGTCTACCTAAAGAAAATGAATGTGACCTTTACGTGGTCGCTGACTGAAAAAAGGGTGGTCATTTTCCAGAAAACTCAGGATACATCTATAACCAGACTATACACAGCCACCTTACCCTAACTCAATGTTAGAAACAAACTTTTAAAACCCCTTTATTTTGTAATAATTCTTTTATGCCTGAAGCCTCTTTTTTTAGTTGCACAAATACAGCCTGTATTTGAATAGACACAAAAAAGTGAAACAAAGACTGACTTTGATGGTATTTGAGCATGCACCAAAGTAAATATATACCAGCGGTGTTACTCGAAGTATCTCTTGAAGTATCTAGGTATACTGATATACACTTTCTAAATATGAAAGGGCATCAAAATCTACTGAGGATACCCAATCTCAACTAAGAGCATATACAGCCACTTTGGCTTCTCCCTCTTAAATGTTGGAAGTCGGTCTTTTTTTTAAAATCCTATTAAACAAACATCGCTATCTTTATAATTTCCTACATTTTCACATCAAATTTTCAGCATGCTATCTATGAGTCTATACCACACTCATATTATTTAGCTCTGTCTAAAATGTAATTTCATTAAGAATAACAACTGCAGTGTTACATGTACAGTCTCTATTGCATATAATCACTGTTTTCACATCTCTCTGTGCAATTGACTAACACCAACTGACCAAAGACACCGTCATCAAACAGAATACATATATGAAAAATTAGACTGTAGATTTCCATTAAAGCAGTTAAACAACATTGAAGCCTTCAACAACAAGAAATCAGGGATTGTTGGATGGGTTATTAGTACTCTGAACATGGCAATTAATCAGCTACTGTTATGATGAGCATTTTACACAACAGAAAACCAACCACAAAGAGTATCAAAGCCTTAAACAGTATTTTCTTTTGTGTCTTTCCTGTCTGACACTTCTCTGGCTATCATGGACCTGTAAGATTCTTCACTCTTTAATGGCGCAGTCATCTCAGGCATAGCACATAAAACTACGAATGCCCCTTCAAAGGTCTTAAGTTACTTTAAATAATGCTTATTTAACAACCAAACATTCTTTCAGGGAACATATGATGCCATTACTTATTTAGTACTTTTGTCTTTTCTCTCAAGACTTCTTCAGAATGAATACCCAAAAAAGCATATCTATTTATAACTTGGCTAAAAGTCACATGACATCATGTAAATACAATAGGTGTAGTTTATTACTCTGCAGCTCGACTCTAAAGTATATTTAAAGTGAATGTTGCTGGTTTGGTTCTGTTTCTGCTATATTTAATATTCAAACTGTCATTTAACCCTGGCCTTATGCTTGCTCCTAAACTGAGATGCAAAAACAATTCCTTTATTCAAAAAAATTCTTGACATCTCCTCTGAAACAACTAGTTTCTACATATTCAACCACAAAAAAAAAAATAAAAAAAATTAGAATTTAAACATTACGTAGAGTGCTTATACAAACCATTTCTCTCATCTTCTTTTTTGATAACCTTTTTATGTTTGTATGCCTGCTTTCAGAGTTTCCTGGTGTTCCCTATACAAAAGGAGTCACAACTCTCACCGGTGGAAACATATACAATCTCTGTACTATTACAGTTTATGTGTTATCATATGCCTATGGATTTGTCATACCCTTTTACAGACAGGAAATCAACACGGTGTGGTAAACGAGTGGCAAACAGCACAAATAAATAAAATCCACTCCTAGAGTCAATAACCTACGACCACAGTTGAAAAAACAAGTTTATTAGTCCACAGGTCACAATCCGCAAATGTAATCCACAAAAAATCACAGTGTAAAATCCATTTGGAACACAACAGGTCAAGCGCTTTTTGTCAATAGACTTCATCAGAACAATTCAATACTTGTGCAATTAACCTTTTTATATAAAAAAAACTGCCATCAATTAAGTGAAATTGTGATTTTTTTGTGGATTATATTTGCGGATTGTGACCTGTGGACTAATAAACTTGTTTTTTTCAACTGCGGTCGTAGGTTATTGGCTCTAGGAGTGGATTTTATCCTTTTACAGATAGACAGAGATCTTTCTTCATCTGCTTGCACTCCTACAAATCCTACACAAAAATGTTCCCAGACATTTATTATTCTTTGGAGCATCTATGCATTCTTTTTTCAAGTAATATCTTAATATTATTGTTTTTTAAGGTGAGGTTTAGGTTGATACCTACATTTTCAAGTTATTCAGTATTGCCCAGAAAGTTTCTACTTGTTTCTCAATATGTTTTTAATACTGGAACTATCAAAGGAAAAGTCAGGACAAAAGCTGTTTATGAAGTTACTATCCCCCACATATTAACTTGTGTGATTGATATCTGGTCAACCTAGCTTCTTTAACATCCTTAGAAATGTGGTTTGTAAATTTTTCATCATATTGCCTGCTTTTAGCAAGCTACACTTATTGAGTATGGGAGAAAACATAAAATATAAAAATGAATTAATGAAAGTAATTGCAGTACCAGCAGCAGAGATTATAATGATCTCCATTTCCCATCCTCTTTCTAATGGCTTAACAAGCATAGAAAAAAATAAATAAAACAAAATTAAGATAAGTAACTGCAGCAGCAGTCAACAAGAGTTGTGTGCCTGTGCATATGTGTGTGTATGTGTGTGTGTGTCTGTGTGTGTGTGTGTGTGTGTGTGTGTGTGTGTGTGTGTGTGTGTGTGTGTGTGTGCAAATGAATATGTGTGTCTTTACATACAGAATTTTAATACTTTTCAATGGTAATGTTGTTGCTATTATGTTTTCATGCAACTGATCACAATATGACATCGAAAGTGTACATAATGCAATTGCTAGTACGTGTGTGTATGTGTGTGTGTGTGTGTGTGTGTGTGTGTGTGTGTGTGTGTGTGTGCGTGTGTGTGTGTGTGTGTGTGTGTGTGTGTGCATGTGTCTGTGTGTGTTTGTGTGTGCGTGCGTGCGTGTGTGTGTGTGTGTGTATGTGTGTGTATATCTAGACATTATTAAATACTCGCTCAGCTTTTTTATTTTTGGTTGTCCAGTTCTTTCTCCAACATCAATGGTATATCCTACAGCAGCTTTAAAGTACTGTACTAGGCAGAAGAACTATATTATACCAAAATATTTAAAAATGTATATACTAATAAAACAAATAAGCTCTTCAGTGAGGTTGTTAAAGGGAAATCGATCTTCCATGAATAGTGAGTCCATGTTTTTGTGGGGTCAGGCCTCAAAATATCCCAGAGTGCTTTGGTATTTCCCATAATACCCAAACTGAGTATATTCCTTGTTTAGAAAATGGACTTTTAAGATAAAAAAACATTGCTCAATCAGAGTTCCAAAGCAGTGGACTGCCCGTCCACCCTGAGATAAAACCCACATCAGTTATGCCATCACTTTCAGTTTATTAACCAAGCCGCATATGAAAATTAATTACACCGTAAATATGAAACGTTTATTACATTTGTTAAATACTTGAGAAACACTATAACATTACATGCATACTGACTTTTCACCTGCAGTGAAACCCAAGAAACATTATACCCTTTGCTTACTTAAATGCTCAAGTTGTGAGACAGCATACCTTTGTTCACTTCAGCAAATTAAAAGGGAAAGAGGAACAGAATAGAGGTTCAACCTGAACTCCTCTTCTCCACTGACCAACCTGTATTAAAGTGGTTTCCCCTTTCCCTTATTAAAAGTATTTATTCAAATCATGTAAAGTAAAAAAAAACAGATGAACATTAAACAAGTCCAAACCTAAGTCACTTAAATGTATCCCATCTTTCCTATACCAAACTGAGTGGTTGTCATCAAAACCTTGATCACTATTCACAAGTACACTAATATCCCCCAATGCAGGGTCATAGTTCATTATCTACAAGCTACTTAGCAACAGCAGCTAGTTTAACAACTGGGTTTGTGACTGATGATATTAATGACATGCTTTATTGAGACAATGGACTGTATTTTCATTGGTGGATTACTTGAATAATTAAGCTAATGGATTATATAATTGAGATTGTTCATTAATTGTTTGCATCTGATGAAGTCTTAGCAACTTAGATGAAAACGCTGTGTGGAACTGCTTTTATGTGTTTGAATTGACTATAAAACCAACTTTGGAATTCTATCATTGAGCCGACTATTTTCCTTCATCTTTGGTACTTATTTTGTTTGGTTTTGTTTGGTTTTGGAGTCGTTGGTGTTTAAGTACCTGTCCCAGTGTTATTTTTGGTTAAATCAGAAACAATCCAAGGCAACAACTGTCTTTTAGGTACGCAGCCTAAATAATTACCCCTTAAATTAATGATAAAAGTCCTAGGAACTCCAGTTGCTGCTTTTATAATTTCAAACTTATTCAACAGCTGTCGCCGATGTAAACCTCAAACTACATAACAGACAATGCTCTGCCTGCTTTCCAAAAGCCCCAACATGCTTTCTCCAGAGTTCAAGAATGATCTTTTCTCTGCCCAAAATACAAATAAGTGATCAAGAATAACAATTTTTGCATCTGCAAAACAAATTGACCCATTAACCAAACCTCATCTTATATAATCCAAATAACTCTAGAGGTCCAATGGCCTACTCTTTTAGTGACCTTTATCAACTTCTCCTCCTCTGTCAAGTCAGATGCTCTCCCAGTTGGAAAAAAAATGAGAAAAGAATCTACTTTCTGCAAGAGACTAACAATCTAATGCATGACACATCTTTCTAAGAAATTGTGATGCCAACATGTTCCCTCCCTTCAGGCACAATCCTCACCCTTCTTCCCACAAATCCCTCTTAGCTGTTTGATTCAAGCCACAGGACATAATAATCTATCTCTGTCCAGAGGCGATACCATTGGCCTACCTCAGCCCACCTAATTAGTCTTTTATCTGCTAAACGAAATCAATACTGCAGAATCCATAACACATCCTTTTATCAAAGTGACCCCGACAATTTACTTCAAAATACATAATTATGCCAAAGCAGCATAACTTGTATATTCCAAAAAGTCTTGTGACAGCAGCCATAAATCTTTCAACAACACCCTGAGGACCTGCTGCGTTACCAGAAAACATCTATCTTTATTTCTCTGTCTCATCTTAACCCAACCCCTCAACATTCAAAATCCTACACTGAAAGACTGAAGACAGGCATTCCATCCCTAGCCCTAATGCTCTCACTTCCCGTTGCCTTACTTCTTTAATCTTAACTCCTTCCATTACAAACTTATTTTAGCTAATTAAATCCATCTAAATGCCTTGTTAGCCCACCCGTTCCCCCACTTACCACCCATCTTTCAGCTCACAATCAGCATAGGGTGCTCTGGACAAATCTGCCTGTGTCCAAACTATATTAAATGTTCAAGAAGAGTCCAGAAAATAAGTCTAGTACCTTTTCCTTTAACCCATCTCAACATTCAAACTAACCGTTTTCAGTAAGATAAAACAGATGCAATGTCAATACAGTTCATGGAGGGGGACACTTTTTCTTCTTACTAATTTTTCCTTATTAAGCAATATAACAACTTACATATATCTTAAATATAAATACTTTTTTTGTAATAACTGCTTTGAACATGAAACATTTAAACACCCACTGTGTCACCTATTTACTATTTTAATACAAAGCACTGTGTATTTGATTGCATGAGTATGTGTATGTTTGTGGGGGGTGTGTCTGTATCTGTGTATGTGCGTCTGTGTTTGTATTTGTGTGTGTGCGTGTGTGTGTATGTGCGAGTGTGTGTTTATTTGTGTTTGTATTTGTTTGTGTTGACTAGGTGTGTGTGTGTGTGTGTGTGTGTGTGTGTGTGTGTGTGTGTGTGTGTGTGTGTGTCTGTTGTATGAAACAAGCAACAGGGGAGTGACAGTACACATAGAACTGAAAAGTCATATTTTTGTGTCTGCTGACATGCAACCTATTTTAAACGGATTGTACTGGAGAAACTATTTTGCATCAAAATCATATACATAATATTTATATTAATAAGAAAAATTGCAAACAGAGAAACAGATCTTACAGGAGTGTGAACACCCTCTCCCTGTGGTGTCAGGTTTCACAACATCCCTGGGTAATCCACTATTTTCCTGTAATACCCACTTTTTTCAAGTATTATTGTTTGATTAGAAAATTAGCTTATTTCCCATTCTTGCTCATCTAATTTAGGCTTCGTACTCTGCGAATGTTATCAGAAAATTACAGAATCCTGACACATTACAGGTTCTCATGGCCCTACATTGCTAGTAATACAGCAGAGACATAAATAATGCAACTGATTTGTTACAAGTTGTATAGGTAATGTATCAGATATCTATGTGTGCATGTGTATGTGTGCATGTATGTGTGTGTGTGTGTGTGTGTGTGTGTGTGTGTGTGTGTGTGTGTATGTGAATGCTCCCACACATATGTATGCCTGTCTGAAGATTGTTTGTGTTTATGTCTATATATGTGTGCATGTGTATATATATGTGCGTGTGTGTGTGTGTGTGTATGTGAATGCTCCCACACATATGTATGCCTGTCTGAAGATTGTTTGTGTTTATGTCTATATATGTGTGCATGTGTATATATATGTGTGTGTGTGTGTGTGTGTGTGTGTGTGTGTGTGTGTGTGCACGTGTGTGTGTGTTTCTAGGACTGGCTTGTGTTAGATCCCAACTGTACATCAGTATCTATGATACAATGCAGTTGTTGAGGACAGCATTGCCATACAGTATGAAATCTGCCCTGTGCTAGCACTGTTACTCATGCAACATATCTCATTTCCATATGCACTGTATACTAGCTGCCTGCATGGTGCACATTATCATGACAGTTAAGCAGCAGTACTTCTCTCTTCTCACTGAACGGCACATTTGACATTTTCCTGCATGTTCCTATTCACTAGCTACACTCAGAACACCTCATGCTTTTCACCCCAATTTTACTTCTTCAGAATAACTTTGATCAGTCATTCATAGTGTTTAAAGTACATTGACATTTCTGAAATATTGGTTAAATAGATATTGTATTGATATTTGGGTGTTGGACATGACAAATCAAGTGGTTATTTTCACAGAGTAATCAATATATAATATAAGTTCTTGTGTCTACCAGGAGTCTTGCATGGCTAACTAGTTAGCTCATTTGTTTTTACATTTTTAAACCACTACCTGACCGATGCATTTATGTATGCTTAACTAAAACCTCTCTATATAATCAGCTTTTCTTCCTTAGAATCCTGCTTAAGACTGATGCACCTTTCCATCTTAATGTTGATGTAGTCTGTCTTTGTCATGCCTTTTTATAAAATTTCAGAATATCTGTAGATTTCCATTTTTGTCCCCTTTGGATAAATAGCCACATACTGCATTTTCTTTTCTGTGGTTAAGCAAAGCATTCATTAACTGTATTGCCATCACTATTTACTGGTATATCTGTATAGGAGGGCATTTCACCATTTGCAGATATGATCTGACTGTAATTTATTTATTCTTTATTGACTGGGTTATTTTTACTAGGCTAGTGGCCTTTTTATTGCTAGGGAAATTTGGACAAGGTGTCAGGGGGCTTCTCCACTCTTTTCAACAAGACATATGGGATCTTTTACAGCCACCTATGCTACCATTAACTTAAGCAGATGGAGCCTTGGTGTAATGTTTCATCTGCAGGATGATATATCGAAAAAACAGCCAGCACACAAAATGAGGAGAAGTAAGACTTTTATTAAGTCTCCACAGTCACAGACCGGTTTTTCAGCCAAAGGCCTTTTTCAATGTAGATATCCAACTGTGATTAATTAGCCTATTTATAGGCATATGCAAAACCTAAAACATCCACCACCAATTAGCATGAACCAACATAAAAAATTAACATAAAAATTATAAATGATCATTCAAACCGAGCGGGAATAACTCACCCAGTCTAACTATCCAAGCCTTTTCTTTTTTATTTAATATATCATGCCAACCAGCCTTAGAATACTTAGGACCGCACACTTTATCAATTATAATAAACTGGAATTTGGCAGTGACATGACCAATGGTATGTTTATATAATGCATTGGTAAGAACCTTATTTCTAACATTACTAAGATGTTCAGAAATACGTAATTTCATAGGTCTGGATGTTTGACCTATATAAAATGCTGAACAAGTACATACAGCAAGATAAACAACCCAGTCACTATTATAGTTTGCAAATGTATTTATTTGAAAAAATACGAGATGGATTTTTGCTAGTACATTCTTTAGTCTTGACAATATATTTGCAAAATGTACAGTGACCACAGGGGAAGCAGCCCACCAATGTGGTTCCATCTATTGTACTCTGAACCATATTAGTTGATTGGAGATGACGTTTATAAAAACTGAAAGTCGCACCTAAGGTTTTACCCCTGCAGAAAGAAAAAAGACATCTATAGTGCAATAATTCACATAGTCGATTGTCCACTAAAAGAATATTCCAGTGTTGTTGAACTAAATTCATAAACTGATGTGTATTTCTACTATAAGTGGTTACAAACCTAATATTGGGGTCTGAATTCTTCCTATGACTATAATATGTAAGTAGATGCTTCCTAGGTATTTTGCTAACCTCACTACTAGTTTGAAGCAAATGTGCTGATGGGTACCCATGTTCCATAAAGCGAGATGTTAGTTCTTGATTAAAATGTAAAAAATCCTGAGTAGTGGAACATATACGCTGAATCCTCATATACTGGGATTTAGGGATATTATGAATAATGTGTTTTGGATGACAGCTGTATGCATGTAACAATGTATTAGAATGAAATGGTTTCCAAAAAACTGAACTACACAATGTGCCAACAGGCTGCCTATTTAATATCACATCAAGAAATGAAATGGACTGCATATCAAAGTTGACCATAAAGTGAATGCCCCATTTGTTTTCATTAAGATAGTGAACAAACTCATGTAAATATATGACATCAGATTTCCAAACCGTCCAGCAGTCATCTGCAGGATAACACACTCAGGAGTGCACCCCTCCCCTTATGTTGCACTTCAGTGTTGGCAATCCATCTGCTTGGTGAAGGATTAGAACTCACAGCCTTCTTTATTAAAGACAAGTGTGCTACCTGTTGTGCCACTGACACTGTTTAAGTTAGATATTCTGCCTTCATTTTTCCATAAAGTCTCCCTGGAAAACAATATTTTAAGCACAATAAGATACAAAGATGTTTGGGTTTGCCATGGTAGAAGCTGTATGCACATGCTGTATAAGTATGAGCCACAATCCACTGCACGATGTGCCCTGCGAGAGTAGGATATGTCCTTGATTTCCATGTATCAAACCTGAAACATGAGAGCTTTGATGGGAATGTGACCAGAGGTCAATGGAGAGAGACAGAGAGAGAGAGAGAGAGAGAGAGAGAGAGAATGTATGTGTGTGTGTGTGTGTGTGTGTGTGTGTGTGTGTGTGTGTGTGTGTGTGTGTGTGTGTGTGTGTGTGTGCACTTGCACGTGTGTGTGTGTTGGGGGGTGTCTGTCTAACCTGAGATGGAGAGACCACAAGTTGACTGTAAAAAGCAGGGGTATAACTGCCGAAGTGTTGTAAGGAAGGTAAAGTCTTCAACAAAAAATATTTTTAAAAGATTTCTTAATTCACATCAGGTAAGAAATCTAGACAAACTCTAAAATAATGAGAGGACAAAGGCCCTCAAATAGGACAGATTTTAAATATTACTTTTATAAAGTTAGAAAGTCACTAGAATAATAGGATCTGAGTTAGTATGTATTTTCTAAAGGATCTGAAGTCTGAATGTATGACTTCAATCCTCAGTGATTTGCCAGAAAACCACAAATTTTATAAGGAAGGCACCAAAACTGTGAGGCAAAAATCTGGACATTTTGTAAAAATTTGAACAGTTGAGAAGTTTGCCTTAGATGTAGAACTGCCGATTTTGAAAGCATTGTCTAGGTTCAGTTATTGTTTTGATCCTTAATGCAATACTGTAATACTGAGTCCCAGGACCATTGCAGGCCAACTATCATTTTTTTCATGCTACTTTTTGCTATAAAGTTTGCTAAATTGAGGGACAAAAATCACTGCAAAAATAAGTATATAGTATAAAACACATGCTTGCGTTCTGATGATCCACAATGAATCATATGTCACTGACATTTTAGCTTCAGTACACATTATAATGGAAACAGCCAACAGTGTTGAGGCAGTTTCATTTAGAGACTTGCCATGCAGCAGTTTTCAGCTCCATCACACTTGCTTGGATCAATGTCAGAATGATGGATGTAAGAAACCATGATACTGAAAGACGCACTGCCCATTTTAAGCAAAACTGCTGACCATACATCTGTCTATTAATGGCTGTGATCATGGCCATTTAATGTAAAGGCTAAGTTTCTGGCATCTGTTGAAAAATGTTTCTGTGACCTTATACTACTGGCATTTCATTCCTAATTCCTAAGAGTAAGTAAACTGGATAATTAGAAAATTTCATTTAAGGGCCTACATTGACTTTACTTTTATATATACTGACAGCCCCCGGCTTTTTAAGTAAGATGAGGTGTGCTGAACTGCAGCACCTAACAATGCGTGTTGCACAAACTTCTTTATCTGCCTCTGACCTGTGGTGATACCATGATGTTTCTGACATCTGATATCACGGAAGATCTGGCATGAAAACTGGAAGTAAACATAGCCATTGTTGGCCATCTAGAACATTCCCAGAGTGTACTATGACAAAATGTATTTGCTCATTTCCTTCCTATCAGATGCCAGCTTGCAGCATGCCTACATTTTTGCTTGCAGTGGAAATTAATACATTTTAAATTTGCATATTTACTTACCACAAAACAATCTGTCCTAAAAATCTGTAGCAAGCAATGCTGTGCAACAGATATTTATAATTCACATTTTATTTAATTACATAATTTTCCCTCTACTTTTATGACTTTATATGATGCATATTAACTAATGCTACAACTTTTTATTTTGCTTGTATCTGGAAATAAATGATGGGTTATGTTCTTGATCTTTGTTGCTATAGCTGTCTTGCAACTGGATTTTTGACCTTTGGGTCATACTTTAGAATACACTCAATACTGATTGACTAAATATTAGTGAGCCAAGTAGATGCACTTGTCAACTGCTAATAAACAAATCAGTTTCTGTACAAACTGCTTATGTTTTCAGAATTATAATTCTTAACACTCAGGGTTAAATGCAATATTAAGGTAGCTGAGCAGTGCAAGTGATTCTATACATCTTCACTGCTCACTAATGTTGTCACAGAAATCAGCGCAAAATGAAACAGCAAAACTGCTACAATGCAGTTAGGGTATCAGCACTGCAAAGGCACACAAATTTGTGGCATACATTCATTACACAGACAGTCCTTGTTCATTTTCTGTATTTAGTTGTTTACTAGATATATGCATTGATTTAGTGAATCATTTTCAAGCACATCCCAGGTCACAAAATACACATCCAGTACACTATAAAAAACTAGATGTGAAGCTTCTTGAAAAGCATATATTCTGCATAGCTCAGCCTGAGTTATACAGTCCAGATGCAGCATATACTTAAATCACACAGAACTAGCTTCATTGCAAGCATTTCATTCATAATTCTCAAAACAAATAAGTGAAGTGGTTACTTAGAAACTACATTTAAGGACCTACATTGACTTTACTTCTTTAGGTACTTCCAGACAAGTGGAAAATGGCAGACAAATGGGTTTTAATTAATGAATGTGAAGCTAATTGCCAAGGAGAATAACAAAATACTATGAAATCTGAGGCAGAAAGCAAACATTTTCACATTTAGTAAAAAAAAAAAAAGAAAGCCAGTTCTGGCTGAATATGTTTTAATTTTGTAACAATTAATGTAAAATTTCAATTTTGAAAAAAAAAAATAATAAAAAGCTTGGCGTTTACAGTGATATGACAGAAGCTTCAGACGTGTACTCTGACCTGCACAGTACTGTATAAAGTGTATGTATATTATTAATGACATTTAACTATAACGTTCGTGGCTCTGGAGCACTCTTAAATGTTGTTAAGAATGTGTTTTTCCACAAATGTTCTTCCCTTTCTACCATCTCACACTTAAAAGTAATAGAATGTGCATTGTCTGTGAGTTATTCCTTTCTGAACGTCATCTGAACCTTACAATTATAAAGAGCTCATTAATTATTGTCAAATTTCCCATCCCTTATAATGAAGAAGATTATAATGCTCATTATGTAGGGCTACCTAGTCCCATCCCTTGTAATGAAAGAATGTGTGCTTGGTGTCTAGGGTCACCTGCCCTCAACACATGCCATCAGTATAAAGTTTCTCATAGTCTGCGGTCACACCTCTCATAGCACCTCACCTTTGGCATAAATAAAGCATTGCCCAGTGCCTTATGCCATTTCTTCCCAACCTACTGTATGAATACAACTGTGGTCATATTCCCGGGACTCTACTCCTTACTTAAATCTGTTGTGCACTGTAGCAGTTCTGGCACACTTATTTGTCATTTTAGTATTCCACACTTTAATGTGATCTGCCAAAACAATGCACCAGTGTGCTGCCTGCCCAGCTACTTTACATTCTACTGAATTCCATCATGCTAACCTACTTTAACTATGGGGTATATAAGCTGTGTGCACATGTGCTGATCTGGTGGAGGCAGGCCATCCGGATGCTTATGTCTGTTGGGGATAGGGAAGGAAGCAGATATACTCACAGGCACATCCCCCACCTACATGTCAGGAATACATGACAGGTACTATCTCTTCATAAGGGGAGACACTTCAAGACATCTGGGGTAACTTAAGTGTACAGAATGACATATTATTTTAAAATACAGTTGACCCAAAACTATGTCTATTAGAACTTTGTGAATATGACAGAAGATATAGCACAGCACAGTACTTTTTCAAATGGTAAAAAGGCATCAGTGAACAGACCCCATCTAAGGATGCTGACGTGTAGACAATGCATAGCTCCTTTAACAGCCTGCTAACACACACACACACACACACACACACACACACACACACACACACACACACACACACACACACATATATGCATTCACACTGTTTAGTGAAATGTAGAGTGTCAGGAAATCGGTGGATTATAGTAACAGCTTTCCTGATTTTTCTTGTAGTGCATACATGCCTCTCAATTATCCAAATTTTCGAAAAATGTTCAGATTTTTGCCTTATATTTTTTTTCATAAAATTTGCAGTTTTCTGGCAAATCATTAAGGATTACCATCACTAAATAATACTAAATAATGACAGATATTTGAGTTTCAGACTTCATATCCTTCAGAAAATACATAATAATGCAAAACCTGTTACTCTAGCAATTTTTTAAGGTTATAGCCAACATTTAAAATCTGTCCCTAGTTTTGGGCCTTTGTGTCCCCATTCTTTTTGGCTTTGTTCAGATGTCTTGCACTGAGAGGTTGAGAGGTATGAGCAAATATAACCTTGTCTTTTAATGCTATAACATTTATAATTTTACATATTTCATTCATTCATTCTCCATTTATCTGCTTTGCTTAATTCAATGTTATGGAGGAGATGCAAACTATCTGAGCATTTAATGAGTGGAAGGCAGACAAACTAATCCTGGATATGATGCCAGCCTATCACATGATGCATGCATATCCACACGCGCGCGCACACACACACACACACACACACACACACACACACACACACACACACACACACACATGGATTGCATAGCAGCAGGCAGTATTGAGGACTGACAATTTGCCTAATATCAGGTGCCCAAGAAACAGAAGAAATCAAGTGTACCCGCACTATATGGAGGGAGAACATTCAGACTCTGTACAGAAGGCACCGTCAGCAAATAACAATACTAGAGAACCAAGCGTGGTGAGACAATACCAATAACTTAAGCATAGCACAATTGATTTGCTCACACTTTTATCAATTCAGTGTGCTCCACATCTTCTGTATAAAAATGCTAGCCAACTGAAAATTCTTAAATAAAGTTCTGCATCTTCTTTTCAAAGGTTGGACTTCTACAGAATCCTGTAGCTGAAGCTGTAG
>NC_056725.1:1189954087-1190046587 GCF_019279795.1 Protopterus annectens | reverse complement strand
TCTCTGCTATGTCCGGAGTCCAGATTACAGTTTTTTTTTTGTTAAAAAAAAGTTAAAGTATATAGCAATGGAAAAAAGTCTGGGTGACCGGATCTTTTTCCATTGGTATATGCTAGGATTTACAACAGGCATGCTGACTGGGCTGACCAATCAGTGTGCTCGTTTTGGAATATTAATGGCCAGTCATTGTATAATCAGTACATAAATAATGACCCAGAAATGCACTTCAGCTGATTGCTGTAAGCATTCAATGCCACAAAATCACAAACAGATTTTAAATTTTGCTCTTCGAAAGTTGCTAGTACAGCAGGTTTTGCATTAACAAGTATATTATGAAGGATACAAGGTTCAAAACTCACGTCATTATTTAATGACTGCAATCTGCATCACTTTACAAGAACAATACAAATTTTATGAAGAACAAACCGCAAATAGAAGGCAAAATCAGGAGGGACAGGTAAGAACTATACCAACTACCCATGACACACACACACACACACACACACACACACACACACACACACACACACACACACACACACACACACACACACACACACACCACACACACACACTTGCAGTTGAACTCCTCATTCAAACTCACATACTGAATGCCCCTTACAGTTGAACTCCTCATTCAAACTCACATACTGAATGCCCCTTACAGTTGAACTCCTCATTCAAACTCACATACTAAACACCCCATACTTGCTGCACAGACATGAAAGAGCACCTATCCACATATTCAAATTTTCCCTGTTTAAAGCTCCTCATTTAAACTCAACATACTGAATGGCCCTTACTTGCTGCATGCACATGCAAGAGCACCTATCGACATTTGATAATTCTTCCTCCTTAAAGCTGCATAAATAAATACGCTCACCGAGAGCTGCTTAAAGAATATCTCCTTACTCGTTTGCATTTGCAGTTGAACTCAAACTTGCTCCATAAACATCCTGGCTTAGGCGTGAAAGTAGTGTTAAACTCCACGTCACGTTAACAGTCTGTGCAACAATGCATGTGCACAGACGTGATGTGAATGGACTGGAAAAGTGCCACCTGGAGTGGACCGCCCCTCATGCCCCCTTCTAGCCATGCCACTGACACACACACACACACACACACACACACACACACACACACACACACACACATCCAAACTCTGTCTTGTGTGTGCACATGCATGGGCACACACATACACACACACACACACACACACACACACACACACACACACACACACACACACACACACACACACAGAAATGTATAGGTGAATAAAGCCACAGTGTTTGTTCATATATTACAGACTGGAACTTAAGTTCTGTAACACATCTCACACTGCAAAACTTCATATGAGGGAGTTTGCATGACTGAATGTACCACATCAGTAATAAACATGAGAAATTAGACAAAGAATATCTTATAGTAGCACAAAGAAGCAATAAGTAAGTCTGAGCATATGAATCCCTGCAATTTGAACATGAGGGAGTATCTCACAAAAATGAATGTATTCAAAAGTGGGCGTGACAGGATCTATCTAAAGCAGGAACTAATGTCTGACTGCCCAAAGTAATACAATGAAATATTTCATATTGCCTTAAATACTTTTTGACCGGGATTCAGAGATATTCCTTCTTTGCCTGTACTAATCATTCAATGCAAGTAGGATAATTAACATGGGCAGAGGGAATCTCTGATCCAGAGGCATAGTAAAGCAACAGAGAGAAACATCTCATTAACAGTTCATGGCCCTGTCTTTGAATCAAATACTGTGCTGTAAGACCTGACCATGCCAGTCTCCTCTCTGTATTGTGGCAGCCAAAGCTCTGCCCCCCCCCCCCCCACACACACACACACACACACACATGCTAATTAAGATACCCATGCACATGTATACATGCACAAGCAGGTATGCCAACACACACATGCACACCCACCCACCCACCTACAAACACACTCACAGTCACACATCTAAACTGACACACATCCACAGAAGCACTCATCTGCACATAAGCACACACACACACACACACACACACACACAAAGTGCACACTCTCACATAGAATAATATATGGCATTTGATGCATACAAATGAAACAAGGCTTGTTAATTACAACCATTAATTTAACTTTTCAGTTACCTAATTGATCAGCCAGTTGATTGATTGATCAATTGATTGACTGATTTGATTTGATTTAATTTTCTGCTTTTTAAAAGTCTTCATTAATATCCTTATTGTCATTATTTAAAGTCAGCTACAAAAGAAACATTCAAATCTTGTTAAGCTCCTTGTAAAGGAAACCAGATAAAGGCTGTTTATAATCTGTTAGTAAAAGTCTACTAACTCAGTACTTAAAGCAGCAACATTAGAATCAAAGTTTGTCTTGGCAACATGGAAATTCATTTCACATTAGAGGCAGTAAGAAGATGCTCTTCTACTTTAATATCTGAGTCTATGAGAAAAGTGAGCTCTAAAAGTTGAGACACCAATGAAGTGCAACACTGGGCCATTTTGTAAAAGTAATTTTATGCCTTTGTTGGTGAAGTGGCCCTCCTATTGACTTGTTTTCCCACAGTAACAGAATCTCTGAGAAGTACTTAGGTTTGTCTTTTCCCTGCTGACACTCTATAAATGGATGTCATTGCCTGCATTATTTTTCATTGCCTTTCTTTTCTAAATGTCTGGTCATTAAATTTATTTTAGCCTAAGAAATGGCTAAGCATCAGTGCACTGTACCAATACAGTTTTATATTTGCCTGTGGAGAACTCTACAGTTCATCTACTAATGCTAAATTGAGAGCTCAATCTATTGTTAATTGTTTGCAAACAGTATGTCAGCATAGCATTCAAAATTATATTAAACCATAGATATAAATGAAAACATGATGGCTAAAATGCGTGGCATTCATACTCCTCCACTTTATAAGTTTGTGGTGATAATCCGTGAAGATCAGTGCTGCATCCTTATGCAAATAATAGCATTCAGGCTGACTAAAGAAACATGGAGGCATTATGGTAAATACACACTTCCCTAAAGCAAAAGGGTAACACGCTTAAGACAAAAGAATAAGGGTGACAGCTATTACAAGGACAACGGGTATTAAACATTTCCGTATGATTCAAAGAGATAAATGTAAAACAGCCTCATTTGCATAGAAAATGTGTAAAGGGCCCTGAACTTCCGCCAATAAGCATCAATTTACCTGTGGAATACAGGAGTTATGTGACTAATTAACTGACTCGAAGGGAAAAAATGAAAATCTACTACCATACAATTTAAAAGGAGGTGCAATTATTGACTTCACTTCAAGAAAGTTTTGTTTTATTGTATTTTAGTGCTGGTGCATACATGGTCAAACTACTAAAGGGATTACTGGGGGAAATTATTCATTTTGGTGTCATTGAATTTGTGCATACATGATCAGACTGCTGAATTGATCACTGGGGAACATAATTTATTTAGCATAATTTTAGTGCTTGGGCATACTTGAACAAACCACTGAAGGGGTTGCTGGGGGAATCATTAATTTATGTGTCAGTGAAATGCGTGTGCATACATGGCCAGACTGTTGACGTGATCGCTGGAGAAAGTAATTTTAGTGTCATTTTAGTGCTTCTGCATACATAGACAAACTACAGAAGGGATGGCTGGGAGAAATGATTTATTTAGTATTATTTTAGTATCTGTGCATGGCCGGACAAACTACTAAAGGGATTGCTGGGGAAAATAATTCAATTTGGTGACTTTTTAGTGCTTGTGCATAATTGGACTACTACTGAATGGATGGCTTGGGGCAAGTTCATGGTTTGCAAAGCAGATAGCAGAGGTGCAGCAATGCTTTTAACAATGGATGTCTGTATGGCATTGCTATTGGACTATGAACTGCAAAATCACTTCATTAACATACAGCACTTTACAAAATGTCTCCTTTACTTCTTATTATACTTAAGGCATTGCACATTACCATAAATGGCCTCTTTGAATTGTGCCTTAGCTATGGTCACTCGCAAATATCACAGACATTACTATCACATTTGTGCAAATGGCTATTAATACCAGCCAATGTTTCATGACCATAAAGTCTCAATATGCTTGAAAATGCAGAAAATAAGCATATTTTACACAGCAAGCAACTAGTATTATTAAATATAAAGAAATATTAAATTATTTTTTCTAGTATCATACTTATTAACCAGATGTAATCTAAAATTAACCACTTGGCATGAGCAGGATTTTGCTACTTTATATCAGTTATACATCTTGAAAATCAACAACAAACCAGGTCTATATCACTTTATTGAATAGCTATTCAGTGAATAGTCATTTGTCAAACCCCTATTTGACTAATCAGCTCTTCATCGAATGACAAAATTTAAGTAGGGCAAATCAGGTCTATATCACACAGTCGAAGTCTTATAACTTTGAACATGTAATGTTCAAACCATTATGTTTGAAGCTACAAAACTTTGACTATAGATAAAAAAAACAACGGAAAACAAAATAACTGTTTTAAGCAAGGGGAAGCCCCCCTGCACCTTCCACGTGGGGGACTGCACCACCCACACCCCCACTACTTAAATAAAGCAACTCTGAGATTGCACCCCATTGAACAAAATGGAAACCTCTGCTTATGAAGATTTCCATTGAAATGCACAAACTTTTACAAATTTGAACTTATGGTCTCAACCATATGAGGTTTGAACTTGTAAAAGTTTGACTACGTGATAAGAACCTGGGCAAATCAGCGGTTGGCCAACCAAACCACTGTAAAAAAAAAAAAAAAAAAAGAAACATAAAATTTAAAACCTACCAAGGTGGGGGACTACACCCCCCACCCTACCCTTAATGTGGCAGGGGGCTGCATGCCCACATCTCCCTAAGTAAATATATCAACTCTTACCATGCACTACAGTGGGGAAAGGGGCAAATTCCAGATAGTGGTCATCCGCTGATTTGCCCTAGTTAAAATTTGCCATTTGATGAAGAGCAGCTTCAACAAATAGGGGTTTGATGAATGGCTATTCGCTGAATAGCCATTTGATAAAGTGATATAGCTATTTGATAAAGTGATATAGACCCCAAGAAACCATGGGTGATGTTTTTTTCAAACACCATTAATTATGAAACCCATGTCCTCCAACTAGGCTTACCACGTCATTTCTTCACTGCTTGTCAGCAAATATACATTTCAGAACATTCAAGATCAGGAATGTAAATATACATATACATTTTTTTGCATCAAAACCTAAAGCACATCACAAGTCTGTTGGACTTCATCAAGCACCCTATATACCATCAGAAAAAAAATGGTAGTTCAAGACAAAAGTTATTTAGACCAGCACCAGGCTTGTTTTCAGCCCTATGTCAAATCAGTTTTACACAACTTTTTTACTATTCAGTCTTGCTCTTTCAGCAAAGTTAAGTACAAGGAATATCATCACATCAGTCATAACATCAGTCAGCCATACTGGAATCTAAATCATTGCGCAAAAGGCAGAATGGAAAGTTGTGCTACAACAAGTGACACTACAAGAGGTGTTGTCTGTTGCAGTTTGACAGCGATTCTTGTGGGTGGAGCAGATAACAGAGAATATCCCACTGAGACCAAATAGGGATCAAGCACAGACTATGACACAATTATCATAGACGAAATATGCAAATGTGTAGGGCTTGCACATTTCAGAGCCTTACACAATCCACAAAACTCTTTGATTAGGTAAGGAAGTCAAAATATTTAACTATGTACCTAGACAAGGAAAAGTATGGAATTACTCACTCAGCTGAAGTTATAAGGCTTGGGATGTAATTCACAAAGCCAAAATATCACAAGAATGGGATTATTGGGGTAGAAGTGCAGATAGATTAGCCATATTTAAATACAGAACCCAAACCCAATCAATCAGCAACACCGAGGTGTAGGTTGGCATAACATAGCTAAATACTATCACTGGATTTAGAAGGAAGGTAAGCATAAGGACATTTAAAAGTAAGCGGCTATCACTGGATTTAGAAGGAAGGTAAGCATAAGGACATTTAAAAGTAAGCGGCTATCATTGGATTTAGAAGGAAGGTAAGCATAAGGACATTTAAAAGTAAGCGGCTATCACTGGATTTAGAAGGAAGGTAAGCATAAGGACATTTAAAAGTAAGCGGCTATCACTGGATTTAGAAGGAAGGTAAGCATAAGGACATTTAAAAGTAAACGGCTATCACTGGATTTAGAAGGAAGGTAAGCATAAGGACATTTAAAAGTAAGCGGCTATCACTGGATTTAGAAGGAAGGTAAGCATAAGGACATTTAAAAGTAAGTGGCTATCACTGGATTTAGAAGGAAGGTAAGCATAAGGACATTTAAAAGTAAGCGGCTATCACTGGATTTAGAAGGAAGGTAAGCATAAGGACATTTAAAAGTAAGCGGCTATCACTGGATTTAGAAGGAAGGTAAGCATAAGGACATTTAAAAGTAAGCGGCTATCACTGGATTTAGAAGGAAGGTAAGCATAAGGACATTTAAAAGTAAGCGGCTATCACTGGATTTAGAAGGAAGGTAAGCATAAGGACATTTAAAAGTAGCGGCTATCACTGGATTTAGAAGGAAGGTAAGCATAAGGACATTTAAAAGTAAGCGGCTATCACTGGATTTAGAAGGAAGGTAAGCATAAGGACATTTAAAAGTAAGCGGCTATCACTGGATTTAGAAGGAAGGTAAGCATAAGGACATTTAAAAGTAAGCGGCTATCACTGGATTTAGAAGGAAGGTAAGCATAAGGACATTTAAAAGTAAGCGGCTATCACTGGATTTAGAAGGAAGGTAAGCATAAGGACATTTAAAAGTAAGCGGCTATCACTGGATTTAGAAGGAAGGTAAGCATAAGGACATTTAAAAGTAAGCGGCTATCACTGGATTTAGAAGGAAGGTAAGCATAAGGACATTTAAAAGTAAGCGGCTATCACTGGATTTAGAAGGAAGGTAAGCATAAGGACATTTAAAAGTAAACGGCTATCATTGGATTTAGAAGGAAGGTAAGCATAAGGACATTTAAAAGTAAGCGGCTATCACTGGATTTAGAAGGAAGGTAAGCATAAGGACATTTAAAAGTAAACGGCTATCACTGGATTTAGAAGGAAGGTAAGCATAAGGACATTTAAAAGTAAGCGGCTATCACTGGATTTAGAAGGAAGGTAAGCATAAGGACATTTAAAAGTAAGCGGCTATCACTGGATTTAGAAGGAAGGTAAGCATAAGGACATTTAAAAGTAAGCGGCTATCACTGGATTTAGAAGGAAGGTAAGCATAAGGACATTTAAAAGTAAGCGGCTATCACTGGATTTAGAAGGAAGGTAAGCATAAGGACATTTAAAAGTAAGCGGCTATCACTGGATTTAGAAGGAAGGTAAGCATAAGGACATTTAAAAGTAAGCGGCTATCACTGGATTTAGAAGGAAGGTAAGCATAAGGACATTTAAAAGTAAGCGGCTATCACTGGATTTAGAAGGAAGGTAAGCATAAGGACATTTAAAAGTAAGCGGCTATCACTGGATTTAGAAGGAAGGTAAGCATAAGGACATTTAAAAGTAAGCGGCTATCACTGGATTTAGAAGGAAGGTAAGCATAAGGACATTTAAAAGTAAGCGGCTATCACTGGATTTAGAAGGAAGGTAAGCATAAGGACATTTAAAAGTAAGCGGCTATCACTGGATTTAGAAGGAAGGTAAGCATAAGGACATTTAAAAGTAAGCGGCTATCACTGGATTTAGAAGGAAGGTAAGCATAAGGACATTTAAAAGTAAACGGCTATCACTGGATTTAGAAGGAAGGTAAGCATAAGGACATTTAAAAGTAAGCGGAACTACAATGCTACAGAGTAAGTGAAACAAATGCAGTACTGCAGCGACACACACATTCAACACATAACACTGTGAAAGAAGGTGAAACCCACCAATAGGGAGTAGCACAGTACCAGATCCCTTTTTAGGAGGGACATACAAATCAGCTGGGATTCCCATGCATGGACACTGAGCCAGGAATGTTTGTGAACTTCTCTTTCTCATGCCTGTGGGACATTACTGTCAAAGGAAACACCATGACGTCCACTAAAGTACTATAGTGCCACTGCATTTTACAATCACGATGTTCTCCCTACATAATAATTTACAATACAGTATAACTGGTAAATGGCAGACCATTTCAGAGTTTGTCATGATGACTGTTGGCTGTCCACATTCCATGTGACTTATTATATCCATTTACAGGAGGCACCTGTTTCCTGACACTTCCATTGACACTGTCTGCAGCCATGTGAGGGGCATCTGTAGTACAGCACTCCAGCATAGAAAGAGTCGGGCCATGTCACTATTACTTTTACTGAGGTAGCCACACTACACTCTAGGTGACCTGCAGCTACATGGCCATTCTACTGTTGTGGAACCATATACCAGTAGAGGAGTGACTGTACAGCATGAGTAACTTTCTGAATTAGATGTATATCTACTAACCACATAAGAAGTATCAACATACTGTAAGTGTTCCTACCTGGGATGGGGGAAGAGGGTAAGGTAAATAGATATGTGCTGGTAAGGGCATATGCAACAGCAATGACATGCGTGGCCATGTGGCCAGTATCACTTGGTAAAGTTTATAACAGCCCCATACAATAAGAGAAAGGGAACTTAACTGATGGTATGCAGTGTCACTGCTATGTAAGTAGTGGAATTAACTCGAGATGTCCAGTATTACAAAGTACCATGTCCACTTGCACTCCATTTTCTTACATATATGCTAGTGGACATGGCATCACGTTTTATATGCACTATTATTTGATGCCTGCAGAATTTACAGCCTCCTCTGTTGTATACTCTGCACAATCAGGACAGGTATGCCACATGTTTGAAAATAACAATAATTACAGACGGATGAGTACCTTTCAACAATATAAAGATACATAGGAGCTCTTTAACTAATGGCTAGAATTCAAGAAAAAGTAAACAGAGACATATCCAAGCAGTGTTATGCCAGGCTTAATAAGCCCGAATCAGCCCTGAATAAAGATTTAGCAAAATCCATGAAAAGCAAAACAATTTATTACTAGAAACATAAAGAGAAAGCAAGTGTCAAAGCATAATTCACCTTGTTACACAATCCGCATTATTCTGCTTGAATTGTGAAAGTATATCATTACCGTGATTATCCTTTATGAACTATGCCTTTAACCTGACTGCTTACAAACAGAATAACCCACATTCCTTATCATTACATTGTCTATGCTGGGCATTAACAAAATCCCAGTGGTTACATATAACCATTGTGTTTTGGTTTCATAAACTTCATTTCCAACAAATCCTTAAAAGTTTTGCTCCTTTAAAAATTAAAGTGCTACCTGTCCCTACCGTATGAACAGTAGAGGAAAAAACACTTAAAGTCCTTCAACTATTATTCAAAAATGTCTGTACACCAGCTGAATCAAAAGCACTGACCACTTTCTTGGCAAGCCCTTTTGTTTGCTCTACTTGAAAATTTTCTTCCTACACCTGTGCATGTTTCTTAATACACTTAGGTTATATTTGCCTTGCCTTGTCTTTCCTTAAGAACATTATTCATTTCTTGTTAGGTTAAGCACTAACTTTTCCTTCAACTGTATTGCCTCCTTCATATAAAACATTGGGAGGTACACAGGAATGTACAGTGACATGTACACATTACTGTTAATTTTTACTGTTCAGCACCCACTCTAACACAGTATTGCACCATGCTCTAGCACAAAGACACGCAGCATCATATATGGCTGGCCCCACATGCATGGTAAATGCTAATAAGGCAGTCCGGGGAAGAGGCATATGCTAATTAGCTTTGTGTTCCTCCCCCCCTAGAACTGCCTGCAGTAATGAATCTGCATGCTGAGTGATTCAAGAAATCACTTAGCCATGTAGATCAGTGCAACTATCCCCACCACATCCAAAAGGATGTGTTTGACTGTATTCCACTACTGTAGTATGGTGGTTGGGGGTGGCTGAGCTACTTGACCCCCCCCCCCCAGGATTAATGTTACCAAAATGAGTACAGAGATCTGGGCTGGGGGGGGGGCACTAGCCACCAGGAACTACTGTAAATGTGAGTACCTTAACGGCACTATCATCAGTACAGGTATGAGGGGGGGCATACAACATAAGAGATTACTCTAAATGTATGTGCTGAAATGGCATTAACAACAGTATGGGGATCACAGAGGTGATGGAAGCCACTAGACACCAGGGAAACAATACAGTTAATTGCAGTTAGGGCACCACCATCAGTACAGGAAACGGAGGGTTGAAGGAACACACTAGCCACCAAGACAATGCCATAACGGCACTTACAATATTACAGTCATCATGGTTGGGACACACTAGCCACAAGGACAGTATCATAATGGCACTTACCATATTAATGTGATTGGAGTGGGTGGACAATAATGGCACTTCAACAATTATGGGGATTGGGGGGTGTGGGGACACTAGACACCAGGAATTCTACATATGTGTCACTATGGCATTTAAACTATTATGGTGATTGGAGGTGAAAGGGAACCATGGGAGGGAAGACAAGTCAGAGGGACAGGTAGGGGGAATGTGTGTGTGTGTGTGTGTGTGTGTGTGTGTGTGTGTGGAGAGTGACTGTGGGGAGGAATGCCAATGTCTTTATGAGCAGCGGTTTATTACCATGATGTGCAGTACAGCAATGATCTCAATGCCATGTTAGTAACTGTGATTCAGAGATATGCAAATTAGCTGATAATGAAGTCTTAATCAAGAGTAACATGTCTCTGAATCACAAACTAGCTTATCATGGGATTAGAGCTTTTTTTAGCATAGGCTGTATGGCTCATGCTAGGCCCTTTATTGAACCCCAGGGATCATGATCCTCTGTCAGTCTTCGGTCTCACCAACTATCCATTAACAATATTCGTTTCATCCATGGTAGTACATACTTGTATAAGGAGGATAATTACTGTCCACCAGTTTTCTGTATCTGCGCACTCTAAGCTTATAATTTCTTATTAAAAATCTACAGTAACAATCTCCTGTTTACGAAAGTTCAAAGTAAACCTAATATAGTGGTCAACTTGACTCAGATACTCTAAAAATTCTCTCAGTCCATAATGATGCATCTGTCCATTTTGAAAAAATATTGTCAAGAAAATGCCACCTTAACTGCTCCTTGGTTCATTATGCAGCTGAATATTGCATTCATTTAGCCATGTATAGTATAGTATCAGGAGATTACTTTTGAAACAATTTTTTTTTAATTAGGAGCAAATGCACTCAATGTTGCTTCTCCGTAATCAGTATAATGGGACATTTGTGCATGTAGTGGAGGAACACCTTGATTTAGCCTGAAAGTTCTGTGGCAGGCCTCTACATTAAGGAATAAAACACCAATATGATTTGCACTCTTATAACAGCAGTAAGAAAACAATGTTTTCAGAATTTTAATTAGCTTATGTATACATCATTTTATGAATATCAATGAAGGAACTTGTCTTGCCATGAGAAAGCAAAAACAAAATTGTTTTGATTTTCTTACTTGCTAAAACTCTGCTTACACACTATCACAAGTGCAAGCCATGCTTCAGCTGGCAATCTTCTAATTTTAGTGCTGCAGTATTCCTGTGGGTTAAGTTCAAAAAAGCATAAAATATTCATAGGAGGAAAACTTATAGTACTATGGAATAACCTTTCTGTTCCAGCATGCTGGTGTTTATGCAGAGAAATACTGTGCTCAGAAAGGCTTGCAAAGGACAGCATCAGTAGCTATATTAACTGACTGCTTAGAGATATGCTAATTAAAGAAATGTTTTTTATTGGCAGCAAATGATTGTATGTTTTTCTATATGACTGTTTTTTTTCCTTGATGCTTGTAAAATCATTTCACTGTGGCTGCCCAGTGTCGATAGTCTTTGCACAGTTGAATGGTGTGTTCATTCTACTGTTCAAAGTAGAACAGCATGCATTACTTCAAAAGCAGTGATATTTTTCAGCAGAAAACTGACTTTCTGATGTCTCATCATGATCTGACTTTTGTAAACTGCTATATCTGGTACATAGTCTGGGAACATGCACCTGGCTCTGCACACCATGATCATGTGTAGTAGATGGTTCAGGAACATGCACCTGGCTCTGCACACCGTGATCATCTGTGGTAGATAGTCTGGGAACATGCACCTGGCTCTGCACACCATGATCATGTGTAGTAGATGGATCAGGAACATGCACCTGGCTCTGCACATCATGATCATGTGTAGTAGATGGTTCAGAAACATGAACCTGGCTCTGCACACCATGATCATGTGTAGTAGATGGATCAGGAACATGCACCTGGCTCTGCACACCATGATCATGTGTAATAGATGGTTCACGAACATGCATCTGGTTCTGCACACCATGATCATGTGTGGTAGAGAGTCTGGGAACATGCACCTGGCTCTGCACAACATGATCATGTGAGGTAGATGGCTCAGGAACCTGCACCTGGCTCTGCATATCATAATCATGAGTGGTAGTGGTTCACTAACATGCACCTGGCTCTGCATATCATGATCATTTGTGGTAGATGGTTCAGGAATATGCACCTGGATCTGCATATCATGATCATGTGTGGTAGATGGTTCAGGAACATGCACCTGGCTCTGCATGTCATGAGCATTTGTGGTAGATAGTCTGTGATTATTCACCTAGCTCTCCACACTATGACCATGTGTGGTAGATGTTTCAGTAACATGCACCTGGCTCTGCATATCATGATCATGTGTGATAGGTGGTTCAGGAACATGTACCTGACTCTGCATATCATGATCATGGGTGGTAGTGTTTCAGGAACATGCACCTGGCTCTGCATATCATGACCATGTGTGGTAGATGGTTCAGGAACATGCACCTGCCTCTGCATATCATGATCATTTGTGATAGATGGTTCAGGAATATGCACCTGGCTCTGCATATCATGATCATGTGTTGTACGTGGTTCAGGAACATGCACTTGGCTCTGCATATCATTATCATTTGTGGTAGATACTATGGTATTATTCACCCGGTTCTGCATACTATGATCATGTGTGGTAGATGGTGCAAGAACATGCACCTGGCTCTGCATATCATGATCATGTGTGGTAGATGGTCTGGGAACATGTACCTGGCTCTGCATATCATGATCTTTTGTGGTAGATAGTCTGGGATTATTCACCTGGTTCTGAACACTATTATGTGTGGTAGGTGGTTCAGGAACATGCACATGGCTCTGCAATTCATGATCATGTGTGGTAGATCATTCAAGAACATGTACCTGGCTCTGCATATCATGATAATTTGTGGTAGATGGTTCAGGAACATGCACCTGGCTCTGCATATCATGATCATTTGTGGTAGATAGTATGGTATTATTCACCTGGTTCTGCACATTATGATCATGTGTGGTAGATGGTTCAGGAACATGAACCTGGCTCTGCACACCATTACCATGTGTAGTAGATGGATCAGGAACATGCACCTGGCTCTACACACCATGATCATGTGTGGTAGATAGTCTGGGATTATGAACTGGCTCTGCACACCATGATCATGTATAGTAGATGTTTCAGGAACATGAACCTGGCTCTGCACACCATTACCATGTGTAGTAGATGGATCAGGAACATGCACCTGGCTCTGCACACCATGGTCAGGTGTGATAGATGGTTCAGGAACATGCACCTGGCTCTGCAAATCATGACCATGTTGGGTAGATGGTCTGGGATCATGCACCTGGCTCTGCAAATTATGCTCATGTGTGGTAGATAGTTCAGGAACATGAACCTGTCTCTACACACCATGATCATTTGTAGTAGATGGTATGGGAGCATGCACCTGACTCTACACACCATGATCATGTGTGGTAGATAGTCTGGGATTATGAATTGGCTCTGAACACCATGATCATGTGTAGTAGATGGTTCAGGAATATGAACCTGGCTCTGCACACCATGATCATGTGCAGTAGATGGATCAGGAACACGCACCTGGCTCTGCTTACCATGATCATGTGTAATAGATTGTTCCGAAACATAAACCTGGCTCTGCACACCATGATCATGTGTGATAGATGGTTCAAGTACATGCATTTGGCTCTGCACACCACGATCATGTGTGGTAGATTGTTCAGGAACATGCTCCTGGCTCTGCACACCATGATCATGTGTGGTAGATGGTTCAGGAACATGCTCCTGGCTCTGCACACCATAATCATGTGTGGTAGATGGTTCAGGAACATGCACCTGGCTCTGCACACCAATCATGTGTGATAGATGGTTCAGGAACATGCTCCTGGCTCTGCACACCATGATCATTTTGGTAGATGGTCTGGGATCATGCATCTAATGCTGCCCTTCATGATTATGTGTGGTAGATGGTCTGGGATATCTCATCTACTAAATGCAACTATGTGTGTATGTCACCTGGTGCCGATGCAGAGTACATTTTTCTTTTTTATTAGGAGTGACACCCAAGTCCAGTAAGGCATACCATCACTTTCTGAAATGGACAACAGGTGAATGGACCCTACTGTAAATAATATTGATCATGTCAAACAATGTCGCTTGAATTAATATGCATCACCCACAATTAATACAACATATATTTTCAGAAAGCATTCATTTCTTGAAAATTTGTTTAGAACTATCAATGCATGAGGAGCACTTTTTGCTGCTTTATAATCTTTTATTCATGTTTTTTCTTTCTTCTTTGGAAACCACTAATTGCATGTCTTTAGCTGGAAGCAGTCAAAACAAGATGGCAAGAACTATCAGGTAAAAAAGGAAAGAGCTAAGTAATCTGTTTTGCACATAAAGATATTTCCCAATTGCCTTAAAAGCTTCATACTAATCTAGTCTAAAATTAATGAACTTCTCAACTATGATATGACCAATTCAAAACAGTATACTCACAGCAAGCACATTATTAGATGTGACCTTATTCTGTATTTGGGTGGTCTGAAATAAATTGTAATACCTTATTAGCATTTCACACATGGAACAGTTGTAACATTATAATGCAGTGAACCTGCTAGACCTTATTAGCCATGTTTTCATAAAATCTAACAGCTTCAGCATGGATATAATCATATATTATTAGCAAAATGCTGAAAGCAAAGAAAATAAAAAAAATTAACAAACTTAAATTACCCCCTACAGTTCACAAAATATATTGTCTGAACTTGAAGATTACTTTTCCTAAGGTTGCTACAGACTTCTGCTTGAATGTTTCATTCTGTCAATCTTCGACCATCTGTGCAAAAAAAAGAACTTGTACATTTTCAGGATTCCATTTGCTTATATTATCTACAATGAATGGCTTTGTGATGTTAAGGCAAACTAACTAGAGGACAGGAAAAAAAAAAGGTCT
This sequence comes from Protopterus annectens, assembly GCF_019279795.1. NCBI lineage: Eukaryota > Metazoa > Chordata > Ceratodontiformes > Protopteridae > Protopterus > Protopterus annectens. The sequence goes on along the minus strand of NC_056725.1, from coordinate 1,190,031,173 downwards.
GACTGACACACTAAAAAGCAATAGCTGCGTGAAAACAGTGTTTTTTATCTTAATATGAATACATTTTAAAGGAATAATTTTGCATGGGTATAATAACCAGAATGTAGACTTTTTTCTGGGCTTCACCTCTCAGTCAGCATTATTCATGCAGTTGCATAGTTCAAATGAGATGCCCTCAAGTAGTACAGTAAAGCACCCAGTGTGGTTTATTTGAATTCTACAAAATATCTACTTAGACTGCAACTAATTTTGTAAACAGAAATGTTTATCGGCTTACAAAAATAGTGCTTAAATGACCAGCAGATCTCAGAATAGTCTGAGTCATGCAGTCAGGTTCCTGAAGCAAAACCATTTGAATTTAGTAACTGCACAGTAGCTGATGCAATACCTTAGAAGTAGAATACAAATTCTGTACATTACTGTGTAAGAATTTAGAAGAATGAAAGCAGCTTTGTGAATTGCTATACATTCTAGCACCTAGTGAAATTAAAGGTATTCTGCATGTTCAGAAAGTAAATAATGTAGACAAGTCATACAGCTTTAAGGAAAATTAGCTACTTTATGATAAGTATGTCATATGGTACATTCCAGCTTCCTGAGAAATTAACTGAAGTACACATTTCATAAAGGTGTGCTGTATTTTCCAGTTTTACATAGAAAACATCTATCTATGCATTTTTATGCCTCCTGCCACTGTGTGTTGTCAAATAACGGTGAACTGTCTTCCAAAAGTTAAAAAAATACATCTGGAGAAATGAATAAAAGTTTGAATCTAGTCTCTGTGAAACAATCATTCATCTTCAACCTCCTGGAAGTCTGACGTCTTGCGCTGCATGAAAACTTGGATAAAACTGAAATATTTGGTACAATAAATTCATTTATTCCTTTTCAAAGGTTGCTTAGCTAAGAAGATTGAAGATGTTCGGTGTGCACCAGATGCCCTAAGCAAAAAGGTAACATGGTGCCCCACCCCACTACCTAACCAGTCTTGACATATTCACACTATCCAGTAAATGTTATTTGTTTTTCTTACAGTTTTGTTAACTTTTCATTTTTTACCTGCAGTTACTCACTTGATCATTTAACATGATCTACCTAAGCAAACCTGCAGTCTAACAACTGGGGAGGAAACAACTGTTAGCCGGGGGTCTGAGAGCAGCAAGGTCCCGAGAAACCTAGGAGGTTGCAGATGCACTGAGGTGAAATTTAGAGTTATTTTAGACAACCTTTTTCATCCAGTGATTACCTGAATCAAAAACACGATCAAAGAAAGAAATTTAGCCTTACTCCTCTACTTTGTTTTTTTTTTCCTGCATCCTTGTAGCACATCCTAAACAACCAAGACTACACTGTAATAATTACAGCAATACCTCTCAACTGTCCAGATTTTCACAGACTGTCCAGATTTTTGCCTCATATTTTTAGTCTGTTCCTCATAAACTTTGTGGTTTTCTGTCAAATCATTGAGGATTGAAGTCACTAAATGACTATCATTCGAGTTTCAGACTTCATATCATTCAGAAAAGACATGCTAACAGAAAAACAGCTGATGTGGCATTGTGGTATGTTGCTCTGACTGTAGTGCACAGGGTCCTGGGTTCAAGGCCTGGCAGTGAAATGCATGGTGGTAATGCAGCATTTAGGGTTGGGAGGGTGGCCTAATGGTTAAGGTGCTTGCCTTACAAGCACAAGTTGCAGGGTTTGAGTCTCACAAGGGATAATTGGCTAGGCTTAAAATGGCTCGCAAGGGCAGTTAGCTTAGTACGAACCTATAATCCCTATAAAAAAAGCTTTTATTCTAGCACATTTCTAAGCTTATAAGAGCAATACATAAAATTTGTCCCCAATTTTGGGCCTTTGTTCCTCCATTATTTTGATCTTGTCTATATTTCTTTTGCTAGGAGGTTGAGAAGTATAACAGCAGTGGAAAGAACAATATTAAGGTGGGGGTCTGGGGGTAAGTAGGCTCTAGAATTTATGAGGCTTCTATTTGCTCTGAGATGGATTTTAGAGTTTTTTAAACAACTTTTTCATCCAATGATGGCCAGAATGAGAACCACGATTAAGGAAAGAAATTCAGCTTTACTCTTCAGCTTTGTTTTTTCCTGCATCCCTTCCACACAGTCTAACTGACCATGACTACCCTTTAATAACTAAAGGGGGTTAGGGGGATGCTAGTCACACAGAATCCATGGGGTTACAGATGCTGTGAGGAACATTTCTGAGCTGATTTTTCAACCTTTTGATCCAATGATGGCCTGAGCAAAAAATCATGCATATAGAAAAAAAAATTCAATACTACTTTTACATATCATGAAAGAAACAAGTTATAATACTCAAAGATGATGACACCAGTTCACAATAAAGTGAGAAGACAAGTGCTAGGAATATTGCCTACACACTAACCGCCACTTCAGTATAGACTTTCTGTGTATCACCTCTAGTTTTAAATTGGAATTAAAATTGTCATTAATGCCCATAGTTATATTTCAAGCTGCTGTTATATTTATATACAGCATGCCTCCTCATTTCCCCAAAAGACATCTTCTGTGTACCCTTCTGATATCAGACTGGGACCAAACTGAAAAAATATATAACATAACATACTTGCTTTCAGTCATATATAAACAACACACTTATTTATTATCCCCCAAACGATAGCTACCTGTATATGCATCAGGTGTTTGAGTTTGAGGAAAATGAAAAAAAAACGATTATATTTCCAAGTTATTACATCTAGAGACTGTATACTGTTTATATACAAGCTATAGTGACCCTCTGTGCACCCCTCTGAAGTTTGTGAGGAAAGTTAAAAAAATGACCACATTGTCCACAACCCAATACAAGGTATAGTGACCTCTGAGGTTTGGGAGGAATGTTAAAGGTAATAATGACATTACCATAGTTTCCTCCACACCCACAAGTACAGAGACCTTTTATGTACACCTATGTGTAGGACAGGTTTTAGATGAGATACAGTTCATGGCAGAGGCAATTATTAAGACCATGTCAAAATCCAGTTATATGGCCACTGTGTTTGGGGTTCCCCAATCCTCAAAACATCTGAAGGTCAGTGTATTCTGTGCATTTATCCTTTATTTATTTTTGTTTTAGAGAGAGTTGACTGTTAAACAAAGCAAGTGATAACAGAAAATTACTTTTCATCCAGACAACCTTCACCAAGCAGTTATTGCCACTTCAGACATTGATCATGATAAAATAGGGTGACTGTGTAATGTAGTTCACCTTTGTTTCAAGCAAACTGCAACACATTATAATATTACACTTTGTTTAAAATAATTACATCAGTCCCACAAATTCAAAATAATTAGCAAACAGCAGCAAGCAGCTAGCTATGTTCCTGCATTGAACACAGCCACAGTAATTACACCTCCTGTGTCTGTACTTATCAGGTGTCCAGTGAAGTAGTTTATGTTATTATTCACAAATGAGAACTAGTCATCCTATGCCAGACAGTGACTGTTTGAACTGATCAAATTAAAAGATAGTCAGTGACTTTCATCCTGCCAAACCAACCTCCACAAAGTAGTTATAGCCACAATGCCTGATGGCTGTGTGATATCATTTCTCCTCCAATGTCCAAATAAACATGTAGCCACACATTAAAGTATTCCAATACAAGTTGCTCCAAGCAAATAACAAACCAGATTAATATTGCTAAAAATATCTGATCATTACCAGTATAATTGTAAAAAATAGTAAGACACTTACCTCATCACTCCATTCCTCTCATCTCAATGCTCTGTACAAATCACAAAGTCAGAAATAGTGCCCAAAATATCTGACTGATCACTTCCAGCATTATTGTAAAAATTGAAACACGCATCTCACCAAGCCATTCCTTTCATCACAACCATCCGCATAAATAACAGTGTCTGATCTTCTTCTTTCGGCTTTTCCTGGTAAGGGGTCACCACAGCGGATCACCCGTCCGCTCATGATTGGCAGTGGAGTTTTTACGGTGTCAAGTTGCCAGCCCGGCATCCAACCTTCCACATAAGGCACATAAATAACAATGTCTGATATGTTACGCAAAAAATATCTGATTGATCACTGGCAATAGTATAGTAAAATTAGTAATAATGCTACGTCATACCTCTCATCTGTACCTCTGTATGTAGAATGTTCTTTATTTTAAAAAGTTAATGTCCCTGCTGTTCCTGCATTCCACACATAAAAGTCCATCACACATTTCAGCCATGCTCTGAACTTCCTCACTGAAGTTGTTAACAAGGAGTTAATAAGTGTCCCACATTTTGCCCATTTTTTTCCATGTAGTGGAGACGAAAGGGTGAGAACTATGTTTCTCTCACCAACACAATGACATTGCCTTCCATGCTGTCTGTCATGAAACAAATATTGGTGGGGAAACAACTACTTCAGCTTCAGGCACCTTCATGTCTATATCCGAACATAACATCACTTGAATCAAAGTCATTTAGAGCACCACCCCCCCTGGAGAGCTCGCTGCACTGTAGGCACATTTGATTTTTTTCTATACGGAGTGTGGCATGAACAAAAATGCAGCAGAGCTGTTTTATTTTATTTCAGGCAGACAAGAGATGTGGAGCCAATTTTACTGCATTTTGCTCTGCCTGGAAACACAGTAAAAACAATAAACAAACAAATACATAAATAAATAAATAAAATGAAAAATGCGGCCCTATTTAAAGCAGACTGCATAGCGGCATATATGATGACCCTGTCTTGTACATTACTGGAGAAACAGCCACAAATTATATATTTTATTTACTTACTTACTTTATTTATTTATTTAACATTTGTTTATCGGGAAAGTCCAACTGGGACAGAGTCCATTTTCAGTGGAGGCCCAGGAAGAAACCCTTCAGATGCATGTCTTTGGAAACTGTACATATAGAAAGCATATCTGTTGCCAATAGAAGAGGAATTGAAATGTGTAACTTTCTTAACCTGATCCTCAACCCCAAGAAAGAATTTACTGATAGTCACTCACCCAAGGAAGCAAAATGTATAAGCACTGCAAACAGGGGGAAATTAAGGACATTGGCCCACAGATATAAGAGAAAGGTTGTTTTTGCTCCAGTATGATTTGAATTTGTGAGCCCTGATGAAAGTAGAAAGGAGTTTTGAATAGTGACTGATGGAATCATATCATCCACTGTTGAATAACAAGTTAGAACGGAGTTTAGAATAGTGACTGATGGAATCGTATCATCCACTCTTGAATAACAAGTTAGAACGGAGTTTAGAATAGTGACTGATGGAATTGTATCATCCACTGTTGAATAACAAGTTAAAAAGGAGTTTAGGAATAATATCATCCATTGTTGAATGACAAGTTAGAAAGGAGTTTAGAATAGTGACTGATGGAATCGTATCATCCACTGTTGAATAACAAGTAACGTAGCACTGCACTCTACCTGTTTTCTCTTAAAAGATGCAATATACAATGCCAATACATTTGCACATCACTGCAGACAGGGCCTAAGCCTTACATTCTGACTATAGCAGTTCGGTAACTGTTTCATTTAATGCCTCTATAACATCAGTTCCAGGGATTTTTGTAGGTTCTCCATTGACTGGCTTTGGATCTGTGCTGTTGAAAACCACTAGGCTGGATGTACCTACTGCCATGGGACTTATAAATGGCTATGCCTTGTCTTTCAGCGATATAACAGCCTGGATTTCTTCCTTTTTTGAGCACTGTCAGCCTTTTTCTAGATAATTTCTTCCATTTTCTCCATCTTTCCTAATTCACTGGAATTAAATAAGCAGTGCATTTTTGATTTCTTCTCAAAAGGCTTATGTCAAGTAATGCCTTTAGTTAATTTAGTTTGGTGGCCTGTTTAAAATAAGCACAGTTCACACAGGTTGCTGCAGTGTGACTTGAGCAAACACAGTGTGTTAATCTTTAGGGGCTATTTACCTTTCGCAAGTAGTCTTGTTTATTGATGTTATACACATAATTTAATCTTCTGGTGATTTCTTGAAGATAAAATTGGCTAAATAGAGAACTGTGAAGACTAGTAAAAATTACACAGACACACATACAGACACATACATAAACACATGCACATAAGACTATACACACACACACACACACACACACATATATATATATATATATATATATATATATATACACACACACACACACACACACACACACACACACACACACACACACATCTATATATATATATATATATATATATATATATATATATATGTGTGTGTGTGTGTGTGTGTGTGTGTGTGTGTGTGTGTGTGTGTGTGTGTGTGTGTGTGTGTGTGTGTGTGTGTGTGTGTGTGTGTGTGTGTGTACATATACCCAGGACCCCCAACTACAGGTTCCTCTGCTAAAAGCCTAAACACTAAAAATATTTTTCTAGCAACCCTAAACACGTGTAGTATTTGTAACAAAACCACAGAATTTCATGCTTGGTTAAGTCAATACACCCCAGATATCCTAGTAATCACGGAAACGTGGCTAATCCCCATATTCAGGACACTGAAATAACACCTCCAGGCTGTAATATAATCATAAAAGATAGAACCAACAAAAAAGGTGGTGGAGTAGCCTTAATATATCCCAACTCCATCACAAACCTCACCTTTCCATAAAGAAATAGTAACTTTTAACAATGCTGACATTCCAATCAGAACCCTACAAATTAACAAAACAACTATGCATTGTTGGTCTCTCTCTCTCTCTCTCTCTCTCTATATATATATATATATATATGTATATATATATATGGATTCACTTCATAATCTCGAAATACTGAAACCTCGAATTTCAGTATCTCGAGACCACAAAGCCGAAAATCCAAAATCCCAGAAGCGCGAAATTTAAAATTGCGACTTCTACACTAAACATACCGCAGACACAAACACAAACATACACCTCCCTTCACATACACAAACACCTACCCTACATACAAGCAGGGGGGCAAGCACTCCCTGCACCCCCACCCCCCACCCCTACTTAAATATATATATATATATATATATATATATATATATATATATCCGTTGGGCAAAACAACCAAACTATGGAAAATATCTTCTCTTGGATATCTGAAAACATCAGTACCAAAATTATAATTATGGTAGATATCAATATTAACTGGCAGGATCTGATGAATGACCCCCTACTAAGAGCATAAACCTCTACGGTTATACCCAGCTTGGTACCAGTGCCACCCATTTGCATAACACTAACACCCTAGGTACAAGTTTTGACTAGATACTTGTTTCTAATCCAGACACATACTCTACTCCCCACACTCTACTCAATACTCTTAGTGACCACCTTCCCATATTCATATATAGATCCACACCACAAACTACAAGAACCCACACACACAAAACTACCAGAAATAACAGAAACTTTGACCAGCAAAATATAATGAAATCCTAAAACACACTAACTGGAACCCACTTAAAACTCTACTAAACACCCTCAACAGCCTAGCCCCCCTCCACATCAAAAGAATATAAACTACCTATGCTCCCTGGCTAATAAAAAATACCAAACAACTTCTATAGGACAGAAATAAAGCAGGCAATGGATGGCACAATAACAAATTTGATGTTAACCTAATCAAATAAAAATAGCTACAAAATAAAGCAAAAAAAAAAAAAAACTAGTGAACTTAGATAAAAAACATACTTTTCCAGTCAATTGGCAAACCACAAATACAACCCAAAATAATTCTGGAAACACATCTCAAATCTGCTTACTCTGGGCACTAAACAAACTCTGCCATCATACCCAGAGATAGCCAACTTGTTTAACTCCCACTTTATAAACAGCAACAGCAAACTGTTAACAAATCCCACCTCCACAACTACCTCAAGCCCCATCTCTGATCCCCCTCTACCCTTATCTCAAGACTCCTGCACAAACAAAATAGCCCTACACATTCCAAACAAACCAGTATTACATCTTCTCTACCCTTTTCTTTTAAAACTCTCCCTACCTCTTATTCAAAAACTACTTCAAAAACTACAACCATGCTCCCTCTCATCTGACAACCTCCCCCCTGAACCCCTGAATACTTAAAACTTGCTGCAGAAGCCATAGCATATCCTGTCAGTATCCTTCTAAATTAGTCTATAGCAGAGTCCATTGTCTCCAGCCTCTGGAAAAAGTCTATCATCACTCCTTTATATAAAGGGGGCAATTCCATTGAACTATCCAATTATCGACCAATCTCCAGCCTCTCTCCTCTTTCCAGACTCCTGGAAAATGCATACATAAGCAACTGTTGTACCACCACATCCAAAACAAACAAATTATCCCTACCGAACATGGTTTTTGTCCATCACACGGCATCACCGCTACCCTAATCTCTTTCATGGACACTGTGTCCAAATCCATTGACTCTGGTAATATCACTTCTGTCTTACTACTAGACCTATCAAAGGCATTTGACACAGTGTCCCACAACAAACTTTATCAGCTATCCATTATAGGCTCCACCCCTCCATCCCTCCAGTGGTTTGCAAGCTACCTATCTAAATGTCAACAGTGTGTCAAATGGCAAAATAAATTATCCCAATATCAAACCAACATAACTGGGGTACCACAAAGGTCCATACATGGACCCTTACTCTTCAGCGTTTTCACCAAAAACCTTCATACTTCAACATGCCTTAGCTCCATTATTCAATAGACAGATGACACTACCATAATTTCTTCCTCCAGTAGCATACAACAACTCCAGCAACTCACCCAAGCCACCTTCACCTTAATGAAAGACATGGCTGAGAGATTCCCAGGTACTTTTAATTCCTAAAAAAACAAAACTGCTTTTCTTGACAAAACCAGTCTCATCTGTCTTTAAAATATTCTCACAGGATAACACAAATTGAAAATATTCCCACAGCTATGCTTATAGGTATAACCATAGATAACAAACTAATTTTCGAACACCACATCTGCAATAACATTAAAAGACACACATCAAACTAGGAACACTCTACAGACAAAAAAGTTTCCTGAATAGCTCCACCAGGAACATCCACCTGTTTGCTTCCCTCACTCTTATATGCAGCCCCCTTATACACAGATTTACAATCTTCTCTTAAAAACAAACGCTAATCCTGCTACAATAAAATTGCCAAATTTGATACAGGTTACCCCTACCATTCCCACCACTGCCTAACTCTGAAAGAACTAAATTGGCTCAAACTCACACAGCAACTAAGCCTAGTACAGCTCTCTTCTGCACATAAAATGATATATGCACCTGATAGATGCTCAGCCCTCAAATGTAAAACACTACATACCTACAAGAGCCTTTGACTCTGAAAACAAACAACTCCTAATAGTCTACATGCCAAACAAATGAGCTGGACAGTGCCTATACTCTCATGCCACTGCCAAACTCCGGAACTTTCTGTCATCAGACATTTCTACCATTGAGAGCTTTAACAACTTCAAACACACCATAAAAAACATTTTCTATGTCATCAGACCTGTCCCTGCTCTTTCCCTAACAGGTGAACTCCATTCACTCTCTTGGAGTTTTCCTGTCTATCCCTAAAACAGGAATTTCATCTACTAACCACTAGCATATTGGACTAACAGACTTTCCATATTTCTACATCATTAACTTTCCCATCCTTCTAAATATCTGCTTGCATCTAATGTTCTGATCCTCATTCTTTTCTTTACTCCTACCTGATATATATAAAAAAACAAAGTGTTTGTAATCTACCACCTTAATTTAGTATGTTTTATTATTTTGCCTACCTCTTTGTATTTATTTTGTATTTATTATTGCCTCTACCTCTTTGTACTTATATAGTATTCAGTTATTATTGTGTGCCTTAATACTTGTTTTTTAACGTGTTCATGTAAATTGTCTTAACTTTCATGTATCATTTGGAGCTGTTCTCCCCAGGCCTCCTCTAAAAATGGGTTCCTGACCCAGTCAGACTTTCCCAGTAAACAAATGTTAAATAAATAAAATAAATAAAGTAAATTAAATATATATATATATATATATATATATTTATATATATATATATATATATATATATATATATATATATATATATATATATATATATATATATTTATATATATATATGTATGGAATTACATAAATTGATTGAAAACTATTTCTGTCGACATGCGTAATGTTGACCGACATTATGCATGTCAACACCCTGCTAAATATGCACAAAAAAACAATCTTGGAACATGCAAAACTTAAAAAAATCACAAAGGAAGCATAATTTTTTGCAGGGGCAAACAAAACTGCACCCCCATGTGGGAGTCTGTGACCCCCACACCCCCTGCTAATTATATATTCTAACTCAAAGATTGCACAATCCCCACAAAAAAGGGTATGTTCCCCTACCCAGGCACTGTCGATCTCACAATCCTGTTGACCATTTGTTAAGTCAACCAGATTGTGTTGATTAAACAGATATCAAACAAAGTACTGTTTGACAAAGTTAACAGGACCCATACATACCTCTCATCCTGGAAACATGAAATATCTGGACAAGGCCCATGAAAAATAGGTACAAATCTGTATACTGATTAGCATAAAATATGCATACATAATTACATAACCCCACCTACTCTAATGGGATTGTGGGATACCAACATTCAAATGCAAACTGAAGAACAGACAACCAAAATATGGCCCCAGAATCCCCCTTCAGCCATTCCTATTTCCCATTACTTGGCTATTTCGCCCCATTTACCATAAATACCATAATGTGCCTACTGCTTTACTTCTAAAATAATTATTTGGATTTCATTTAAAACTTTTATTTTACATTTTATAGCACAAACACTAACAGACATCTGCTAATCAAAGCAATACAGTCTCACAATGAAAACAGACTTAGCATTAAAACTTCTCTGCCCTTGAAACTCACATTCATTGAAACAGTATTGAAACTCACATTCAAAGAAAATGCATCTGGCTAGTGGTGGATAAAGATTACCTTTGGGCTGTTTTCAAATCATAGGCCCCTTGCACATGAAACATACAGGTGTTCTTTGATATCCTTCCTGACTGCATTAAATTATATTCCTTGTATAATACAGCACACTTGTTAGAGCGTGTTTTAAATTTATTGTTTTGAACATTTTTCCAGTAAGCAATGAAACAAAATGCATGAACCAATAATGACAAAACTGCCCATTTCTATCATAAAAGTCTGTAATCCACCAATATACCAAAGAGAATGCATAACACTAATATTCTCTATATAAATGTGTTAAAGTTACACACACACACACACACACACATGCAACGCACTACTATTAGAACAGCAAGCTAATCAAAATATGCAGATTTAAGTGAAATTACAAATTCCATTAAAACACATGAACATTTAAACACATGACACTGCCCCGTCAGTAGACAATATCAGTTGACAATTTGCACACATTAGGTATTAAGAAAAGCTTTTAAAAACACATACACAAAGTAGGCATGAGCTTAGTTTCTGACTTGAGAAAAGGACAGCAATTAAGCAACACAGTCCAAGACTTTGTAGTGTGGGGTAAAGCTTACAGGGGGCAGTAAGAACTGCCTGCCTGGCTAAGGTAGGGGTACACAGACAGTTGGGTATATAGCCCATCCTCTGGTTAAAAATCAAATCATCATACAATACCCAAGCAATAACGTACAGAGAGAGCTCAAGCTGATCTTTGTTGAAGATGCTGCCGTGTTATATAAACACAAAGGGAGAATTGTACTAACAATACATTTTAAAGCCTCAAAGTAAAGGAGACTGCAAAGCTGAACTCTGCAGGAGGCCTTTTTCATAGAACGGGATCATCTGCTTGCGATCAAGTAGATTATTGAAGATGCACTGGTGACAGGAAAAAACAAAGCTAAATTAGTACAGGTTCCAGAAAGACAATCCCCGGGATTCATGAAGCTTGGCACAAGGACAGTTTTAGCCTTGCACCGAGCATCTTTATTACAGATGGTGAAGCAGCGCCATATGAATATATATGAGGGTGCGCCGCTGCACCCTCAACATGCACAGGAAACGTGTGCGAGTGCAGCGGGCATGTACAAGGGCTCTACGGAGGCGTAAACATGCCCCAATAGTTGCACAACCTACTATGCTTACTATTAGAGCTCACCTCTAATAGTAAGCCGGTAATTCAGTGTCCGTGGATACCGAAATGTATGCTAAGCATACAAGAGTGTCCATGAACACTGAAATATAATCGAAGTGGTAAACACACAAGCATGTAGTGGAATGTTGAGCCCCGTCCTTAGAACATTCACAATTAGATTCCCCGTGTCCTTATTTTACATTTGTATTGCTGCAATATCGAAAGTGTAAGCAAAGCGCAGCGTGTTTGCGTGTCGCTGCCCCCTGCTGAGCATAGCTTATACATCAAAATCATTCAAATAGAGAAAAACATGCAAAATCAATGTAAACGTCAATAGTGTAGTGGTTAGAGCATCTGCCTAACAAACAGGCATTCACGGTTCAAGTCCAACTATAGCACATATTTTCCATGTGAAATGACTGTTGCTTTGCTGTAAAACCTACATGATAACATGTAAATGTGAACTGGAATACCGCATGAGCTGTTTAACTAAATTTAATTCAATCAAAGTGGCACTGTTATATAAGGCACTACTAAGCAGGTGTAAGCACAAATAAGCAGTAGCAAACATATATAAGTACCAGTAAGCAAGTCTGAGTGCACCTGCATGGGCGTAAGCAGTGCACAGCATAGGAAATGTATATAAGTATGTACATATATGTATATATATATATATATATATATATATATATATATATGAAGAATGAACGTTGTAACAATAAAGCATACAAAAGGAATGAGAAGGGACTCAACAGCAACTCCAGTATTATATAGTGCTGTCAGCATATGTCATATCAAGCTGGGCAGGAGTGAGCAAAGCACTGCTACTCACACCACAGGCAGGATATTACCAGTGGGAGTAACGTTGTCAGACCTCTCAACCATATCCCTGATCTTCAGGGATGTCCCTGATTTAGACTCTGATTGTAGGTCTGTCCCTCTTAATCCCTCTTAAAACTGGTGACTGCTGAAGAAAAGGTGGTGAGTTGCCCTTAATAAATAATGATAATAATCCAGAGTTATAATCGTTTTACATCAGAATATCAAAAATGCATCTGATTGTCCCTGATTATTTGAGGATTTGTCCCTGATTCTGTTGAGATTTGTCTCTGATCGGTTGAGAGCGATGAACATTGTTGACCTGCTAAGTCTACTTTGCAAACAATCAGAGGGTAGTCCCTGGTGGAACTACCCAAAAATTGATAGGGTGATTGGACCTCCGATCATTACACAAGCAAGGGCAGGTATGTTCAAGGACTAAATGGAGGGAGAGCCTGATAATACATGGGTTTTGACAACATACGTGTAGGGCCCCTAACTCTCAGGAGAGGGCAATGTGTGGAGGTGTGTCATGGCTGTGATAGCAACTGGGCAATGGATGGTATGCATGTATGTTGAACTCGGGTGGGCTGGAGGAACTATGGGTATGAAATTTTGGATCCAGGCGTGTCAGAGTTGGATGGGCTGGTTCTAATTGGACCACCTCGTGGAGGTCAGCGAGTTTGTTATAAGTATATATGCATACACATATGCATACATCTATACATAGAAGTACATTCCCTGTAACACATTCATTCCTTTTGCAGACATAAATAACATCAAAGTACTCTTACAAACCTCGACAGTAGATAGAATAATAGGTTGTGCATAAGAATGAAGGGACAAAACTGCTAGAAAGCAGAAGTGTGTACAATGTCCGAAGTCAGTGCTGTGCTCAAAAAATCAAATGTGAGGACTTTCTCACACATGGAATCATTCCTGTGATCTGCCTGCTATGGCAAAACCAATCACTAAACCGGTCTATTTGTAAAATAATTACGCCACACTCGTACATAATTAGCTTTCATGTGTAACGTGTGCGTTACCACATAGTCATACTTACTAATTTATTGTAGTGTCATGTTAATGGGAGTAAAGATGTAATGAAGTATAGAGTCTAATCTTGAAATAACAACATGTGTGCCCCATGTGGGACAACCCAAAAAATTGTGAATAGTGTCCTATCAGTCGCTCATGTCACCAATGCTTGTGGACTAAAAGTTTGGGATTTCTGAGGATACGTGGAGTGAGTCAACCCATGGGATGGGTCTACAGGAGTAAGGAGTGGACAATGTGTAATGGTATGGATACACCGCATATCCAACTGGAGAATGGATGACTGCAGTGTTAGGGAAGTGTTGGGGTGGGTGTTTGGGGAACTAGGAGTCATGGATATATGGGTATATATGCAAATGAAGCAGCACAGCAATAGTGTATTGGTTAGAGCATCTGCATAACAAACAGAAATTCCCGTTCCGAATCCCACTGCAGCACATACCATTTTCCATCGGTAATCTGTATAGGAACATATTTTGACATCTGTCTGCTGTATAATCTGCATAATAACAATTAAAAGTGAACTGGAGCACTAGTAAGCAGGTTTAAGCATATATAAACAGCAGTAATCGTGTGTAAGTGCTTTTGCATGGGGTATGCATTGCTTTACAGACACACAAACATATATATATATATATATATATATATATATATATATATATATATATATATATATATATAAATATATATATATATATATATATATACATATATGTATATATATATATATATATATATATATATTTATATATATATATATATATATATATAGTTGCAGACATATACATATACGTATATATATATATATTTATATATGTGTGTGTGTGTGTGCGTGTGTGTATGTGCATAGAGATACACAGATATACAGCTATGATAGGAAACAGCACACAAGAATGACATATGTTCACAGGCTATGCCAATGGAAGTGAGGGGCCCAAGCAAAAAAACATGAAACACGTAGCATGACCTTCCACCCCACCCCCCCCAGCCGGACACAGGAAACGTACACACAAACCCACAAACAATGTAAATAGTCCACTGCTCCCAGACCACAGGCAGGATACAACGGGGAGGTACACAGTGCACCCGTGAAATCTAATCTTGGAACACAGACAGGAGCGTCTCTTGCGGAACACCCCAAAAATTGACATATAACCAAAGAAAGGTGATATGCCAACCATTTTGGCTGGGGTGTGTACATACCCGGAATACAAGGGTGGGAAAGCCTGATGACCCATGGGTCGAGACAATGTATGACATGGGTCCTGTAAGATGGAGAGTGGGCAGCGTGTAGTGGTGGTGTGTTCAGACCCAACCAGGACCCAGAGTAAGGATGGGTGCTGTAGAAGAGGTACGGGTGGGGGAACTATGGGTAGCTAGTTATGGGTCTAGGTGTGCAGGTGTTGGCTGATGTGGGTCTATATGGACAGCCCCAGGTATGTAAGCAAAAGTGTTCATTGAGCAGAGGTGTCGCCCAAAAAGCATTCACACCCACTATGAGTCCCACTGCAGCAAAGTGTAATATACATGGCAATGAATGGAATAACCAGATAAAGATGTATATATGTAGAGGTATGTGTGTGTATATCTATCCATAGCGACATAGAGATATACCTCTCCCTCTCCGTAGTACAAATGCATACATACAGAGACAGAATACATATACATACCCACATTTAGATATATACATATGCAGACACCCATAGAGCCATATGTTGTTACATATATATATATATATATATATATATATATATATATATATATATATATATATATATATATATAGACAGCAATATATAAATATATACATGTATGCATACATATACTGATATACTGATATAGCTATATAAATATATATATATTATATATATGTATATATATATATATATATATATATATATGTGTGTGTGTGTGTGTGTGTGTGTCTGTAAATATACACATGTATATAGCTAGGATATGATACAGCAGATACGAATTACATATGTTTACAGGCCTTGCATATGGGGATGAGGGGTCCAGTCAACAAATGCATAACACGGAGCATCAACTCACCTACCCCCCAGCTAGACCGGTGAGACATACAGACACACAATAAAAGTAAACACACCACTGCTTCCCAGACCACAGGCAGGATACTACCAGTGGGAGAGGCCTTCCAGGTCTAATCTTGAAACAAAGACATCAATGTCCCTTGTGGGACACCCCAAAAATTACTGATCATTGGATTCAGTTCCTGTCATGAGTCATCAAACCAGGCTGTAGATGTACATGGACCAGTAGGTTGTGCCAGCCTGAAAACCCATGGGTCAACACAACGTACGACATGGGTCCTGTCACGCGGAGAGTGGGCAGTGTGTAGTGGTGTGGTTAGACTCCACCTGCACCCACAGTAAGGATGAGTGCTGTAGAGGAGGGGCAGTTGGGGGAACTATGGGTATGCAATTATGGGCCTAGGCGTGCAGGTGTTGGCTGGCACAGTCATATTAGGACCACCCCAGGAATGTAAGTAATATTCCAAAATGGGCAGAGCTTACGCCCATACCTCTCAACCCCTAAGAGCAAATCCACTGGACAGGACATAAACCATTGGGGGAACAAATAGAAACCATACCTCTCAACTGTCCCTGATTTCCAGGGACGTCCCTGATTTTGACTCAAATTCAAACTCTGTCCCTCTTAATCTCTCCTAAAACTAGTGAATTTTGGAGTAAAGGTGGTGAATTACGTGTAATAAATAATGACAATAATTAAGAGTTATAAACTTCTTTGTACTTCAGAAAATGTGTATTAATTCATATGCTCTGAGTCTGTCAATGTTTCAATTTAATATCACTAATATTTTAAATGTGTCCCTGATTGTCCCTGATGTTGTCATGACTTGTCCCTAATTCAGTTGATATTTGTCCCCAATCGTTTGAGAGGTCTGATAAGGACAGAAAGCACATATTCCACTTACTACCTTAAAAAAGATGATAGAATAATAGAGATGCAGTAGCATGACTCGGCTGAAGGATATGGGTTCCAAAATTCAATTACTTGTCTGTATTTAATGGTGTCAGTTCCCAGGTATTAGCCAGACAGGTGCAGATTGTAAGAGGAACACACCAATAGTATGAAGCAAACTCTGGACACGCTGCAAATTCTGTACAGTCAACTGGCATGCTTACACCTAATGGGCAGCCATTCCCGATACTGCAGGCATGTAATCCGATAAAATAGGCATCAAAAGGTAATATCGCAGTCCTCACTCCCACCCAGGGGTGTGAGTGTCAGATGCAAACACCAAATGCAATGCATTGGAAAGTGCGGAAGCAAGCGGGTGTAAGCCTGTTTGGGCACTGGTATGCGAGTATCACACTGGTGAAGCAATGTAGAGGCTGAGTGTAAGAAACTGTAACTGGAGGTTAGCATTGCTTAGCTCTGCGCAAACCTGAGCACACCCACTCACAACTGCTTTAAAGTGCCTTAATCACTTTGTACCCAACAGCTCGTGTTCTTGCCAGCAATAAAATAACCAGCCTCTGCAAGGCTAGAATGCAGGACCCTGTACATCACAGTCATAGTAGTAAACCACTACGCCATGATAGCAATATATATAAAGGACGTATCAGCAAACTAATCCTCACAACAGGGAAACAAATCAAATATGTGAACTGAATCTAGGCACAGTGTAATATTCTATAACCTGCCAAAGAGCATAAATATGTGAATTGGAGTACTGCAGTAAACATAGAGTTGAGGTATCACTGTAATACGTTTCTAAAGTCCCCAGGACCCCATACAGTGTATGTACACATGAATGATGGATACCAGACACATATATAGCTTGTAATGAGTAAGACATCATTGACAAAAGTCAAATATAATGCTAGATAACCAATAAGCAATGCTAACCGCAGCACAGCCCAAATTTATTTATTTATTATTTATTTATTTGAAGTTTGTTTGCCAGGATAATCCATTGGACCGAATGAGCCCAAGCTCCAAAGATACAATATCAAAAATATCAAAAATACAAATAAGAATAAAGTAAATTATAATAGGTAGAACATAACATCTACTGTTTGATAAGTATCATAGTAGTACATATAAGCACAAGATAGTATTAAGAAAAACAGGAAAAGCAACAGAACAGCAAATACAAGAATAACAAATAAGTTTACAATTTTTAATTTCTATATTCACTAATAAATGTAAAGAGAGAAAGTATTAGTTAAGGTTCTAGTTAGTAGGTGTGCACAGATAGTATTTACATAAGTGGTTAACTATAGTAGGAGTGTTCCTATGGAAGGGAAGGGATTATAGATTAAGGAGTGTGTAGTAGCTGGAGGAATTATGCAGGGTGGGTACAGGAGCATTCCCAGAGAGAAGATAGGTGTGAATGGAGGAGAGATTTAAAGATAGGAAGGCTGCTGGTAGTACGGATATGTGATGGGAGGGAGTTCCAGAGGGGGGCCAGGGCAAAGGAAAGTAAGAGTTTACCTGCTAGATGGGTAGGTTTATGGAGTTCAAGTAGGTTCTGAGTGCTGGTTCTAAGGGGTCTATTAGGATGGTGCATGGTGAAGGCTGAGGAGAGAGAGGGGCAGAGTGAGGGCTTAAAGATGAACTTATGAGCTTGAGTTAGTTGAGTGTAGGTAAGATAGTTTGGGAGCTCTAGCCAATTCAGTTTGTGGAGGGCAGTACAGTGGTGGGAGGAGGATCTATGGCCAGAGGCAAATTTAGCAATTTTGTTGTAGCAGGAAAAAAGTTTTGTTTTGGTAGAGGATTTAAGGTTGGTTAGTAGTGGGGCACCATATAGTAGAGAGGGGATGAGGTATGTGGTAGATAGCAGGAATCTGGTAGATGGGGAGAGGAAGCATATGTGCCGGTAGAACATACCAAGTTTCAGATGTGTTTTTTTAATGTTTGTTTGCATGTGGGAATCAAATGTGAGCTGATTATCAATGAGAGCTCCTAGCAGTTTGACATTGGAGACAATTTCTAGGGATGTATTATTTTGACTGGTTATGAGGAAAGAGTTTTTGTCAATAGTTATGCTTTTTGATGGGGTGAATAGTATCAGTTTGGTTTTAGATAGATTGAGAGCAAGATGATTATCATGCATCCATTTTTAAGTGGTTGTGAAGGCATCCTGAGTTATTTTTTTGAGGGAGGGAATGGAGTTTGCAGCGCAGATAATGGTAGAGTCATCAGCGTATTGGACTATTTTAGCATTTGGGATATTGTGGTGGAAGTCATTAATGAAGATATTGAATAATAATGGTCCTAATGTGGAGCCTTGAGGTACACCAGTGACAGTATTGAGGTAAGAGGAGGTGGATTTCTTCCATTTAACAGATTGCTGCTGATTGGAGAGGTAACTAGAAAACCAATTGATGCAAGAGGGGGAAAGATGTAGGTTAGAGAGTTTGTTGAGTAACAGGGAGTGGGAGATGCTGTTGAAGGCCTTAGAAAGGTCTAGAGACAATATAGTTAGAGTCTCTAGCTTTATTTACAGTTTCAAGGAAGGAGAGAAGAGCAGTAGTAGTGCTATGACCGGGTCGAAATCCATGTTGTGTTGGGGTTAATAGGTGATTAATGGTGAGGTAAGGTAGCAGTTGTATGTGTATGCATTTTTCTAGTAGTTTAGAGATGGGGGATAAGATGGCAATTGGTCTGAAGTTGGAAATGGCATTGTTGTTGCCTCCTTTGTGGAGGGGAATGATGTAAGCTTTTTTCCAGATTTGGGGTACATAACTTTCTTGGATGGACCGATTTAAAAGTATGCAAATTGGGTAGGCAATGGCTTCAGTAGCTATCTTTAGGAAGAAGGAAGAGATGTTGTCGGGAGCTTTCTCTCTGAACATTTAACAGACAGTGTGCAGTTGTATGGAATGATTATGCATACAACGTACTAGTGCTCCTGGGATCCGAAGCCCTGCTGTGTGTGACAAAAGTAATTGTAATCAATGTGTAGGGAAGCCAATACAATATGCCCACAGGTACACCTCTTTAAGCAGTGCCAACCTGAAGTAAGCAGGTGTGCCCATAGCTTAGCCTTTTTGAAACCTGCCAATTATGGAAACATGTGGGAACCCAGCCCTACTTAAACCGAAGAGGCAGGAATATGGCTCATAGCTGGTTTTTGCATCCACCTGCAGGCAGAATGGCTGGAGTGAGAGAAGGCACTCTCTTTGGAGTGCAGCGCTGGGGCATCCAGGAGTCCAAATTCATGGTATGGTTCCTGGTAAAGCACCATGACAGGAGACTACTGCAGGGCCAGTACCAGGGCTTGCAGTACAAAATGGAGGCGTGGGTCAGTCTCGCCCGTGACCTCACTAGTGCCATAGGTATCGCCCGGACTAGTGAGCAGGTCAGGCACCATCATGCAGACTTGAAGCGGCAGAGGGGGGATGTCCTGGAACAGTGGATCCAGGAAGCAAGGCAAATGCAGAATGCCTCAGAACTAAGTACTCCTTCAACTATGTAGTTAATAATTGCCTAGCTAGTGTATACTATGGATAGGTATGGCTAAATATCACTGTACTTCTCTGACAGCTGCAGATGAGCGTGCTGCAAACAAGCAAGCCTATGATGATAGGCTGCAAAGGATGCGTCGCGAGGCAGGTAGTAAATAGCCTGCATGTACTGTCATAACAAATAAATGTAAGAGCCTCAGAAAGTGTTGTATCAGTACACAGAATAGTGTAATATGCTGTGAATAAAGGTATAACCCCTGCATTGCTTCTGTTTACTCTGCAGTCATATGTTGTTGTACTGTTGCAGTTATTAAATAGTACTGTTGTAGTAAGCAGTGTTACCCACACTGTCGTATGCAGATAAAATGTGCATGAAGTGCTGTATAACAATGTCAGAAGTGCAAACAGGTCAGTCATATTAGACAAAATACATTGCAAAGCCTCACAACAATTGCCTGATAGCATAGTGTACAGTGATTTTAACTGTAATGATTTTGTCACACACAGCAGGACTTTGGATCCCAGGAGCACTAGTACATTGTATGCATAATCATTCCATACAACTGCACACAGTCTGTTAAATGTTCAGAGAGAAAGCTGTATGCATATTTACACTTAACAACTGTACAGATTTTGCTAGAATGCTTAAATAGAGAGTGGTATGTATATTCATACCCTTCAACTGTTCCAATCTGCCCAGTATGTCCTGATACATGGCCCACATCACCTGCCTTTTGCCCTATTCCTCTGACAAATCAGTGTGATGATCCAAGAAATGTAGGCAGCTGTTAATGACATATAACTGATAGTAAGACTTGTACATAGTCAGAGAATGTACATGCAAACATACCTGTCATCCCAGCATCTCACCTAAAGTGTATAAGAGCAGTTTCAAAACATGTTGCATTAACACCTGCATCTTGTCAAGCCTGTACATAAGACACAGGTCCCGTACATACTAATCTACAAACATACCATTGTACAATATAATGCCATTGGGTAGTGTAATAATGCATGTAAGTGACAGACCACTGCAGTGACTACGAATGTTATGAAAACTACAAGGATTTATTAGTTGTTAATTGAACTCTCTCTCTTTCATCCCTACCATATGTGCTAAAATAACTGATTTACACAACTCATTTGATATGTCTACACTCCTAACCTTTGTTGGGACATATGTTCTATTGGTTTATAAATATTCACATCTGTTTCTATGCATGTGCATGTTAAAAAACTCCCATATTGCTGGCCTGTTGCCATCAATGAAACCTGCATGTCGTTGTAATGGCCACTGTTTACCCATATATGCATGTGTTCTTCCTGCTCTGCAACAAGTTATAACTGGTGACCTGGGTAATGGGAATACCTATGCATGCTGTTATAACTAACCGTGAATGCTGTTGACTATTACTAACCCATATCTGCCTTAAACATGCTACAACATAGCTCGTATGGGAAGGCCAGTCCCAGCGGACCCAACTGTCCCACCTCAGCTGGCAATCGCATTGGGCACCAGCACATCTGGGCCCCAGCCTGGGACCTCCTTGCCTGTTGGCCCTGCAACGGCCGCAGCGGATGGGGCTTGCCCCCCCCGGGAGTGGGAGTAGGCAGGAACCTTTCACCCATGGTGCGGTCTGGGTCGTGGTGAGTAGGGAGCTCGACAGGGAGATTCAAGACTGCCTATGCCAGCTTGAGGGCTGACTGGCACAACTAGAGGGTGATCCTGCCCTTCTTACACAACCCCCAGCACAGCCACCTTCTGGGCTGTGAAGGTGCAGTGGTGATTGCCCATGGGTGGGGGCCTCAGTCCCACTGTATCCATTTGTAAGCTCATGGGCTTCCAAACACCTCTCCCATCCAAGGTGTTTCCCCCCACATGTTTCATATACCGCCCCTGTACGCATCTTGTTTGTCTTGTCTGTCATCCTACCCAACCTATCCTCACTGATCATACCTACTCTCCTTCCCCAACAGCCCACTCTCACCTAAACATAAAAGAAAAAAAGGGCAATCTGTTCCTGCCAAAAAAGCACGCCCCATATATAGCTGTCCATTTCGCACTTGTGTCCACTGGACACAGGTACACATTTCTAACTGGCATCACAACATACTATTGTTATCCTCACTCCTCTCTCAGGGATGTGAGTGTCCAAATGTACCGCCAAATTTATTGCATATGCACAGCCGTTGCTGTAGAAAAAATGGACAGCTATGGACCTTCCCTACACCCTTCCTGCACATCCCTAACTATTTTTCCTACTGTATTTCCCTCTTTGTACCCCTTTTTCACCACTTTCCTATCAACCCTTTTTTTCTTTTCTTTTAAAGAAATTAGCACGGGGGTAAGCAGGAGTAAGCACTTTTAAGCAGCAGTGAGCGGGTTTCAGCCTGTTTGCATGAGGGTAAGCACTGCCTACACAGGTTAAGCAATCAAGAAGGTAACTGAGTGTAAGGAACTGTAACCACTGCTTACCATCACGCAAACTGTGCACACCCGCTCACAACTGCTTAAAGGTGCCTGAATCACTCTGTATCCAATGGCCCTTGTTCTGCCCAGCAACGAAATAAAGGGCTTCTGCAAGGCTCAAAACCAGGACCCTGCACACCATAGCCAATCTGATTTACCACTAAGCCATGACAGATATACAGACATCGGATGTTATCACAAACATATCATCCAGCACAGTCACTCAACAGTATAGGAAATGTATTCCATCATGTACATGTATGTGTGTGTGTTTATGTCCAGATATAGATACATACATATATATATAGATATATCAAGATCATCCCATGTGACAACAAAGCATTAAAAAAGAATGAAAAGGGAAACACCAGCAACTCCTGTATTATGTAGTGGTGTTGTCCTATGTAATATCAAGACTCCCCCAGACAGACATAAGTCATTAATCCACGCAAACATTTGTACAGTGGCCAAATACATTACTCTGTGCATTTTATTTACATTAACAAAACAGTTCCTGTCAAATCATTATGTGAGAACAGTACTCTTGCAAGGTGCTGTGTGCGACATCATCATCATGAAAAAGGTAAATGGGGTAACCATAGAGGGACAGGAAGTGCTGTGTGTACAATGGGGTCATCTGCATCATGTGTACCTGGAACCTTTGGGAGTCATGTGCATACCAGGATCGTGTGCCTGAGAGACAGGGGTGAGGACAACAGTTGTATGTTGTGATGCAAATTAAAAAAGTTAAATGTGTCCAGTGGACACGTGTGTGAAATGGACAGCTATGCATGGGGAAAATGTTGTTCTGGGAAGAGACTGGCCTTTTGTTTCCATTTTTGTAAGGTGAGAGTTGGATGTTGGGGAAGGAGAGTAAGTATGCTTGTGGAGGCTAGGTTGGGTAGGATGACAGACAAGACAGCATACAGGGGCAGTATATGACACATGTGGGGGGATACACCTTGGACAGGGAGGAGTGTTCGGCAGTCACAAGCCCATGAGCCCCCAGATGGAAAAAGTGGGACGGAGGTCCCCACCCATGGCCAGCCACCACTGCACCTTCACAGCCACAAAGGTGGCTGTGCTTGGGGATATCTAGGAGAGACAGGCTGACCCTCTAAATGTGACACTCTGCCCTTGAGCTGGCATATCTGGCCTCAAAACCCCTTACTGAGCCCCCTACACACCACGTCTGGGACTGTACGATGGCTGATAAGTTCCTGTCTGGACCTGCTCCCAGGGGGGAAAAGCCCCATCCTCAGTGGCAGTTCTACCAGAAGGTGGTTCAGAGCCAACAGAGATGGAGGTCCAAGGCTGGGCCCCAGACATGCTGGCACCTGGTGCCATGGCCAGCTGAAGTGGGACAGGAGATTCCGCCAGGACCTCCAATCCTATACAGCCTATGGTGTTGCGGTTTTAACACAGATATGGCTTAGTAATAGTCAACAGCATTCAGGATTACTTATAACAGCATGCATAGATATGACCATCAACCCAACACAACAGATGTCATACATTTGCAGAGGGAGCACAACACATGCATATATACTGCATGACATCTGTACAAAGCGTAGAAGACTTGTGACTGCAGCTATGAACAGTGGCCCATTATTGGCATGTCACTGTGGGAACCTCAGACAGTGACTGTCATACCACTGTTTCATGTGACATATGTCCAATCAGGGATGTGATGGCAGTAACTCTCATCACTATCACCATGAACTGATGCAATCCTCACACTATGCTTCTGCAGTTCACAGATGTGTGTTCAGTGAGTAACACAAGAAACAAATGGTTCCACACACTGACCAGTCCACAGATGGTCCTACAGATGGGGGTTTCCTCACAAACAGAGCACTGTCTTGTCAGTTTTAAAACATGCAGACTAGCCATTACCACACACAACCTGTTAAATTGGCAGTAGTCTCAATGAAGCATAGCTACACTTACATACTGTAGTCATGTCTGGCACATCACCCTCCTGTCTTTAGGCTATTTTCCACTGTGTATGTTGTTTGAGGAATATCCAGATATCATCTGTGATGCTGTTTGCCAAACACCAGATCCAGCTTCCACTCACAGCGACTGTCTTGGGTAAACACCAACATGATTTTCCTAGATATTGTACTGTGTTTCAATGCAATTGGCTAGCAGAATGTCACCACAGCTGTTCCACATGCAATCAGCTAGAGGAGGACTGCAATAGGTGCAGAGGCCATCACCTAATCATGACCATCACGTACAAAACACAAGCTCTGCTGAGCAGGTGTACAACTCCACATCCACCAGAGAGTGTGTGGGAGGGACAGACAGGGGCAAGGTACATCAGGAGACTAAAATCTAAGCATTATCTGTTACACACCTACCAGTACAGAGGTTCAAACACCTGACTGACTAGACATTACTATTATAAGTGCATGCAGTTACTCCATGTGCCACATAGCTGACTTGTTGGTGTGCTGTAAGAATATATATGTGTGCTGGTGAGCGACATCTGCAACAGAGATATAGTAGGCATACATTAGGTGTAGCACACATGGCTGTCCACATGAACAGATGTCATTGTCAACACAACCACACTCTCTAAGGGACTCAAACAAATTGCCACACTTTGCCAGGCTCACAAATACACTTCCTTACTACTTAGTTTGCCACTCTGCAGTAATGTACA
The DNA here is from genome assembly GCF_019279795.1 of Protopterus annectens. Taxonomy (NCBI): domain Eukaryota; kingdom Metazoa; phylum Chordata; order Ceratodontiformes; family Protopteridae; genus Protopterus; species Protopterus annectens. The sequence goes on along the minus strand of NC_056725.1, from coordinate 1,190,005,590 downwards.
GGTATTAGATGCACCACAGAGGATATCCTGAGGTTCTATGGGCTAGGGCATGTGAACATGTCTGACATCAGTCAGTATGCCAATGGGAGTTATACTGGGTGTGACTGTGGTTGGGAACATCGTAACCCACATGCAGACACAAGGTGCCAGTATTGACATGCATGTGTGCATTGCTTCATGGGTTTGTAGTAGTTGGCTGTGCAAGATGGCTGTACAAGGCTGGGTGAGGGGTAATCCTTGGCATCACACCAGCTGACAATGGTGTGCAATGTGGTTCAGGGGTCTAGTGTCTGCAATGTCCCACACAGATGGGTATTGCATGAACTGTCCTGTCATCCTGGTTACCATTGTGTGTGGCCATTGCTTTGCAATGCATGCCATGTTTGTGAATGATAGACTTTGACATGGACATTGCCTGGGATTTGCACGTCCCACAATAATGTACAGTGACATGTACAAGTGTACCTGGTTTGCCTGGCACATATTGTGTACACAGACTGTTATCATCAGATGTGCCAATACTGGCCTGGTGTGACAGGACCTGCTAATAGACAGCAGGTTGACCCTGCACCTGCATTGATAGCATGATACAGGTATTCCCTGGTGTCAGTGGCATCTGTCCATACAGGGCATGTGTGTAAGGCATTGTATGTCCTTTGTGGATCACATTTAATGTCACTATATATGTTGCAGGCATCCAGTTGGAACATAGTGAAGATGCATTGTCCGCAATTATGTGCCTATTGTACTGTTGCACAGGGTGCCATGCCTACTAGCAACATAGCGGGATATTCTAAGCAAGTGTGGTTGTGTATTACACATGGGTTCAGACCGCATTCCGGGTAATAGTAGGGTTGCATACTTTGTTCACCAGGCCTTTTGCCAGATGTAGGGGTATGGCTTGCCAACTCAGTCCCTTGGCTGATTGACATCTGCACTCCTCGTGAGGTGGACATTGAGACATATAATATGGCCACCATATAGGAAAACAACAAAACCCACTCCCCAACATGTCCAGTGGTAAGACACTCACAGCTACCTCCACAGGATCTCAGTGTCAAACACACACACACATTCACACACACACACACACACACACACACACACACACACACACACACACACACACACTCACACACACACACACACACTCACACACACACACACACACACACACACACACACACACACACACAGACACACACACACCTGCCATGTCTTGGAATAGATCTCCTACCTAACTTGTTAATCACACTACAGCATTACGCAGATACAGCATGTGCTATGAAGATTAGTGGGTTACAGCACTCCCAGGGGTGTATTTCTAGGTGGGTGACATCAGCAGGATTGCTAAAGGTGAGTATGTGAATTGTAAGGAGTGTGCATACTCTAAAAAGCATTGTTTCTTTCTCAGGCAGACACACACAGTTGGCATGTCTGGGATTAGAACACCTACCAAACTAGTTTATCAGAGTACAGCATGCGCTACGGAGATTATTGGGTTACAGCAGTCCCAGAGGTGTATTCCTAGGTGGGTGACATCAGCAGGATTGCTAAAGAAGGGCATGCCAAGTGTGCTGCAAGTTGTACATGTCTTTTACCTGTGTGTATCCACTGCTTACTGTCATGAAAACACATTTACACCCACTTACAACTGTCTTATTCAGTCCTAATTGACATTATCAACAAGCCTTGCAGGTCTTGAACCCTGGACCATGCACACCGAAGTCACTGGACTTACCATTAAGCCATTGGGTTGCATACATGTTTCATGGATTTTTATAATACACATCTTACTACAGGTATTCCACAGTACTGAAAACAAATGGGACAGTCACTTTGTGTACATATGTACAGTATCCTTGAATGTACTGTACTCTGTGAAACAACATAGACAAGTCTACATCTGTACAACTGTCATAACTAAAATATATATGCACCTATGGGATGTGTGCGCACACACACACACACATACACACACAGATATATATATATATATATATATATATATATATATATATATATATATATGCATATACGCAGACACAGCTATAGCTATATATATATATATATATATATATATATATATATATATATATATATATATATACATACATGCCTGAACACCTTATGTGACACAGAAACATTCCAAAGTAACTGACATGTACACAAAACAGAGGCATCTCTTGTTTTTTAACATTTAAATCTTAATCAGTTCACCAGAGAAGGGATGGTTGTTGTGTATGTGGAGTTTGGGGTGGGGAATGATGGCTAAAGTAATCTACCCTGGGGATTGTGGAGTTTGGGTGAGGGAATGATGGGTATGGAAACACACCCCGGGGACCACTTCTGTGTCACTGCTCGACAGTGGCACAGGAAAATAACATACCCAACTGTAGTCATTCTTGACTGTCTATTCTTTTCTATTCCTAACTATGTAATAATTTGTAGACTCCACTCATCACAGATGACCACCATGGTGTGCAGCATGTTAAAAGACATTACACAAGTGTATGCCTGGCTACAGAGTAGTCACACACACAAACACATGCACACACTTGCCAGTATTGTGCATACACGTCTTGCCTATATAAAGGTAACTAGTAGAGTGGTATGCAGTTGGGATATGTTCCACAGAACCCATACAATTACACTTACTCTGATTCCGCTTCTGAGCTGGCTGATATCACGGGACTGATTACTTGCAGTGGGGAGGGGGAAAAAGAGAGGTTTAGCAGCTGACAAGGATAAAGGCCAGTGCAAAATGTGGTATTTCTTTGGAATGCAGCAAAACCCACTGTCATGATAGGATGCAGACACAAATACAACCACACTCAGCCATTTGCTGACACACAAACTCAGGTATTTGCTGACATACACAGTTGCCAGTGGTGGGATCAGAATTCCTGCCTACCTACAGATCATTATTAGAATACTACACAGTTACGAGACGAACCACAGAAATTACAGATTTCATGGCAGTCAGAATACCCTTCTAAGATTGAGGACAACAACAGGGATACTGACAGTCAAGATGTACATAACTGTAAGCCTGTGTGTTTAAAGTAGGAGTCCATTACAACCTGTATGCACAGACAACACACATCATCTGCAGGTAAGACATAGGTAGGCGTGAGAGGTCTAGTTGTGGTACAACAAGCCCTGAACTGGAGTATGCCCATCTGTGGAATGGACAACTACTATCACTATACAGGGTTATAGTGGTTATGCTCATACACATAGAATCACAGGACTTGTTTGGATGCATTGACTCCAATTATACAAGGTGAGAGTGGGCATGCTCATACACTTAGTAGCACAGGGCCGTTTGGTATGCACAATGACTACAACTACACAATGTTATACTGGGCATGCTCATAAACAGAAACAAAGGGCTTGTTTGGATGCACTGACTCAAATTACACAAGGTGGCAGTGGGTACGCTCATACACTTAGTAGCACAGGGCTGTTTGGGATGCACACAGAAGGCTACAGTGTGCATGCTCATACACTTACATGTACAAAAAATGTTGTAATGGACTCCTATTGTAAACCCACAGGTATACAGCTATGTACATCTTAACTGTCAGTATATATGCATATCATGCAGGTTTACTACCAGATACCTGTATGAGGCCCGTAAATGATATATCTGTGTCCGTGCTGTGTGATATACATGCATACATGTACATGAAGTACTGACATATATATGTGAAGTATACACAATCATGCATGTGTGGAAGTGACAGACAATAGGTTAACTGGGACACACAAGTGGATGCTACCTACAGCATGTGTCACACACCTTGCTGCCCTGAAAGGCATACATTGATAGCAGGTTGTGGAAAGTGGCATTATACTTAGAAAAGTGGCATGTGCAAGCATAATATGTGAGCCCCATTGTGCAATGGTACTGAGGTGCAGGTGTCAAGATGACCTCTCCCAGCTGTGTTAGTAGTTGTCATTATTAGCAGGACCACTTCACAAGTATATCTGACATTGGTCATATACACAAGGTCTGCTGCTGTCCATCACCTTAGATGTGGCATTTGATACCAAGCACATTACTGCCACTGACAGTGATGTCATGGTACGAGTGGCAACTGCTTGACCAAAACAATGAGCCACTGTCCTGCTGTAATTATGAGGTTGTCCAGTGTCTGTCATTCCGGGCTGTCATGACTGAACGACAAGCCTTCGACACAGAGCACATGCTTCCATGTTTCAAGTGAGTGTGGATAATACCTAGGTCATATTTACCCAGTCGCATTCCAAGGCAAAAGTCTTATAGGTTCATAGGTTCATAGGTTCATACTAGGCTATCTGCCCGAGGGCATTTACAAGCCTAGCCCATCGTTTTGTGGTTTACGCCACCCCTTTAGTATGGGGAACTATACCCATTATTTTGCTGTGCCTCTGTCAAGCAGTGACACTGAGGTAATCCCTGGGGTATATCTGCGATCTCCCATCCATTGGTCAAGATTTCTCTTGAACAAGGCCAGCGAGGTGCTCTGCCTCACATGTACCGGGATTTTGTTCCACAGCATAGGGAGTCTTTGGGTGATGAATCTATCCCTCCAGCACGTCCTATTAATAGCCGTTACACAGAAGTAACACCCTGACACCTACAAGACAATTGCATTGGATGCTTATGCTAACCAGTGCTAGATGTGTGGCTTTCATAATCCATTTGCTCAATGTAGAACCTACAATGGGGCAATACTGACATCTGTGCAGTGAGGAACAGCTGGCTGAAGGCTCTGTAGTGCACAATTGCACTACCACTATATAACACAGATCCAGAAATGTGGGCCATAACATTGGTATGGACCATTCCAGGTGGTGGTGTCCACATATTCATAAAGGCTACTCACATGTAAAGACCACTATTCTGAAATAACTCATCATAGATGAGTCAGGTACAGGTGACAGTGGCAAACACTGCATTCTAGGTTGTATCCTCATATACATCCACTAAATTGTCCTCAGACTACCAACACACATCCATACATGTGGTATGACATAATATGGTAGACCACCAGATAACCTTAGGTTGGTGGACTGTACTTAGTTCTACATCAACTGTGCAAACTACCCATGTACTGACACAGTTGCATAATGTGTTATGCAATGCAGTAATACCACTGTTTGTAACCAGGCCAGTTGTACACATACCAGGGTCCCTCAGATCTTGTCAGCATTAACACAGTCGACTGTTGCTGTACACCAGTAAACAACACCCACATGGTTGGATATGACCTAACAGTACCTACCCTAGATATGTACATCCCACACTCATACAACATAAATGAAAATACCATAGCTGTCGTTGTCCTTTCTACATATAGGTGGCTACATTAATTACACACATGCACATGGCAGATAGCATGCTAACAGTACATAAGGTTTGATATCTATGTTAACAGAGGTAATATTCCCTCTTTACTGATCACCCATGACACCTATCATATCATACAACAACCCATGTGGCGTGTATGCCATTAGATATGCCCACCTAATGCAATGCCTACAAACATACCCAAATAACAGGATCATAGGACCTACACACAGTCTGTATTGACAGACTCAGGGAAATCCAGCTCTGCTATGTATGTTCCTGTGTAGTTACAGGTGATATGTCCATGACATGCACAGCCATGTGTGCCCACACTCGTACATATACTCCATGTCAACCATTGCAAGCCATGCATGCTGTATGCTGTCTGGACATTAGCCTTATTACCACAATAGCCAGAATGTGCTGGGGTGAGATGTTTACTAGCCACAGATGTCACACATGCTTGAATGAGTGTACTGTCTAGCTCTAACACAGCACATTGCTGGCACTCTTCCAGTAAACATGAGGTGTGTGTGGCAAATATGATGTGCTCACTGTTGACCATTACAGTGCCCTGCCATCACTATGGAACTGTCAAGTAACAGTTTGTAGGATCATGACATGGAATATTGCTGTGTGTGGTGTGTCTTGCTGATATATGCTGTTGGCATATATGTACACTTAGCTACTCACTGAATGTGGTTGTGTGTCCTACCAGTACATGAATACAACATCCATTATGGTGTAATGCTCGGCTAGGTTTCACACATGGCATGGGAAAGGTGTGGAATGTATCCTCTTGACCTGCTAGTCCACTTACTGATGCAGACTGCATATGTGCACATGTATTGATGTGTGTTTAGATTCCATGCGTGTGCAGTGTCTGATATTTGAAGGTGATTGTTGTCTTAGTACATCATGCTGTTGCAATGCAGCCTCAACATTGCCAACTGTATATGGTGATATGCTCAAAGTACAGTAAACTGTACTTTAGGTATGGACAGATGTTTGGACATGACAACTAAGTGGTGGGGCTACTTTGCAGATGAATGATTACTGAGGACAGCTCACAGGTGTATTACAACCATTCCTACAATAACCTGTGTAACTGCTAGGCTATGATTTTGTTAACTGAAGTGGAAGACAGACAATGTTGAATGCAGTAAAGGTAACACTGAAGGCAAACCACTTGACAACTGTAACAGTAACACCTTCCCTGTGCATATACTGTGCATATATTGGCAAAGGAAAGAGTCAATACACTTTGTAGCACATGCGATAGTTCTGTACCTTTGTAATACCTATCATCAGATAGGCAGGTGTTTGATTCACAGTATGGTGGGGAATACATCCCAAATGTTTTTTCACTCTCCTGAACACTGTTGCAGACATCAGTACAGAGTGAAGTGCAGAAAAAAAGCCATAGGCAGGTGGTTGAACCTCACACGTCAAGTGCCTGTATGTGTGTGACATAGGTGCGTATCATTGTGAATGCCACAGTGTGTGTGTGTGTGTGTGTGTGTGTGTGTGTGTGTGTGTGTGTGTGTGTGTGTGTGTGTATGTATGGCTGTCCGGTCCCTGGAGTGGAGCTGTATTTTACCATAGTGAAATGTTAATGCCCCCTCCCCCCATCCACTCAGTGCAATCTAGTATCCCTGTTGATATCATCAATCTTAGAAGGGCATTCTAAATGCCTGTTAACATGTACACCCTGGGGAGTGGCTTGTTGTTACATAGCCTACTGATGTACCCCCTCCCCACATACACTCACTGCACTCTAGTATCCCTGTTGATATCCTCGATCCTAGGCCATTCCAACTACCTGTACATGTGTAATCTCTGTGGCATGTCTTGCAATTGTGTAGCACTATAATGATGAATTGCAAATAGGCAGGGGGGTCTCATCCCAAAACTGGCAACTGTGTGTGTGTGTGTGTGTGTGTGTGTGTGTGTGTGTGTGTGTGTGTGTGTGTGTGTGTGTGTGTGTGTGTGTGTCAGAGTGTGTGTTACTGTGTCTGTGAATGCGTGGGTGTGTCTGTGTTTGCATCCTATCATGGGAGTGGGTATTACTGCTTCCCAATGAGAAGCCACTATTTCCACTGGCCTTTACCCTTGTCATCCACTATACCTCTCTTTTACCTCCTCCCCGCTCCAGGTAACTATACCTGTGATGTCACCCACTATGGATGTGATAGCTCTGAACACAGTAGCTTACTACAAAGCTATCATGCTCTTGGATCATTAGAACAGTAAACACAATTGAAACATGGGAGAATATAACTGTGATGTGGAAGCTACGAAGTGCATGCAGGTATTGTCAAACAGACCTTTGAGTAGTCAACATGTACATATGGGACACTAACCACAAACACTGACATCCCCCGACACATGCAATTACACCCTGAAAGAGGAAGGCAGAACATCAAGATCAACATGCTGTTACTGTTGTTACACGATACATACTGTCAAACGTACAAAATGCATTCTAAAACTGTAATACATGGTATGTCTGCTTCTTGTCAACACTAGTCAACAATATTAATCTACAATTGTCTTCCTAGTATGTTCACCCTGTGCATCAGGGGTCTATATCATAACATCGATATCTTATAACTTCTAATGTTATAATATCGACTCCAGTAGAGTGAAACACCAGAATACCGAACAGTCAGAATAGCAATTTTTTTCCCAGGGAAAAAATTTGCTGTTCCAACAAAGATGCCCTATGCAGACCATCTAAAAAAACTACAGCTTTACTCCATCACATATCGCCTACTCAGAGGCGATCTCTGCCTAACATACAAAGCTATGTCAAACCCAGAGCTGTTGGATATGCTCTACTTAAAGAAATCCCAATCCCTCTGAACTACACGCTCTAGGGACCTAAACCTTGTCACCACAATAAATAGAACATGCTGGAGGGATAGATTCCTGTCCCAGAGACTTCCCATACTCTGGAACAGACTACCTATCTATGTCAAACAGAGCTCCTCATTAGCACTCTTCAAGAAAAATCTTGATGATTGGATGGGAAATGGGAAATTCACCCCAGGGATCACTTCTGTGGCTCTGCTCGATAGGGGCACAGGAAAATAATTTTCTTGGGTGGCGAAAGCCAAGGTGCATTTTTTGGCTAGGCTTATATAGGCCCTAGGGCCAATAGCCTAGTACCTACCTATGAACCTATGAACCTATACACACAACACAAGCACACCAAAAATAAATAATCCATATACACACACTTCATAAAACCCTACACTAAACCATACATACACCACTAGCTAGCCACTTACCTTAACCCAACCCTAACCCTAAGGGTCGTCACTATCGCACACTCACCTTACCTGCTCCCTAACCCTAACTCACCTACCCCACTTTAACCCTCATGTCCACACAATAGCACACTTTCCTGACACACGCCCTAACCCTAACTCACCTAACCCACACCCAATCGCACAGTCACCTTTGTTCGCACACTTATCTTAACCCGGTCCATAACCTTCACTCCACAGTTGAGGAAATAGCGAAGCTGCAGAAACGACCCACTGAATACTTTCCCTAGGAAACTATTCGGTGTTCTGCAGCTTTGCTATTTCCAGTGTTCGCTCTACTGGGTTTGATATTATAACATTCAAAGTTGTTAGACATTGATGTTATAATATAGACCCATGCATCAGACCATATGAGCATGTCCCTGCACCAATGGTGTGGATGACAGGGATGTGACACAGGCATCATCATATGCACAGGGTGATAATGTTTTCCAGAGGCCTAGGCTGCACCATTGGATGCCAGCATGTGTGTGGCTTAGGGCCTTTGATATCATTGGGCGTGTGTGCATGTTATGCTTGTGTGTGTTGAGGTGCCCTACATTTGTTTCTGGTGTGTGTGTGTGTGTGTATGTATGCACACAGGTCTGGCATGTGGCTGGCCTACACAGGGGTATTATTGACAGCTGCAGACTGTACAGGGCAGGTTTCACAGTTCACTGTGCCCAGCCATGGCCATGTGACCTGCACCTGCCAGGGGTTGCACGGGCACTACCAGGGAGAGGTCCAGATTGGATACTGTCTGATGACACATGTCCACTGGAACCGTGTCCCTGTTGGGACTATCCAGGACCACATGCACATGGCCTGCTGTGTCCTTTTGTGGACAACACAGCACCAGCTGCACTGCTGCTGCTACCGCCACTATGGGAGCGGGCATGTGCAGTAGCATGTTCATGTAGACCTTCAACAGGTGATGTAGCTGACCTACGTCCACGTGCCCGATGCTTCACTCCCACCAGATGTTCCAGCAAAGACATTCCACACTCGAGGATTGACATTCCATGGTCAAGGACTCCCACCATGTCACCCAATCACCTATCAAAAACATCTGCAAGATGATGGTGAGCATTTGCAATTGCCTGGATGTTGTCAGTTAAAGAAATGACAGCAGACCTCTGAAGCCTCAGACCTTCTCTGTTGTGCCATGCAGCACATGCCTGTGCCTCCATTACAGACTGAAACATGCATCTGGTGACACCAGCTGATGTGATTTGTCTCACAGAGGCATGTTGGCCAGTGGTCCTCCTACGAGTAGCACTGGGCACATACTTGTGTGGGACATCACCAGTCAGTTGGCTGGAATCATGGTGTGCAGGCACACCTTCCATAGTCTGCACACTTCACTGTTCCATGCTACCACCCGCCAACTGTCCTTCCTCTATGGCCGCTGGTGATGGGGTATCTGTAGGCAGGAGAACTGTATGTGAAGATGAGGGGAATACAGGTGGAATGGCAACCAATGGCACAGATTCAGCCCCTGAAAACCCTGCCTGTACCTCAATCATACTTTCATCATCACTGCTAGAGTCTGTAGGGACACTAACATCAGGTGAACTGCAGGAGGGCAATGCACCTACATCAACACCTGTGAGGGGCAGACACGAACTGTACATTACAAGTTATACAGCACAGCACAGACACAGCCAGACAGACACACAGACACACAGACAGAGACTCAGACAGACAGACACACACACACAGGCAGGCACCCTCAGACAGACAGATGCCCACAGACAGACAGACACCCACAGACAGACACACAGACAGACATACTCAGACAGACACACACACACAGACACATGCTATGGCACCCAATGGCATGCAACATGCAGGTGATATGGCAGATGGCATTCAACTTAGACAATTAAAGTGGTAGCTATCATACATCCCTGAGTTGCACACAAGAGCATGCATGTGTTATAGCAGATGGCATGCACCTTACACTATTATAATGGTAGTTAGCATACATACCTGTGTTGCACCATTTGTGTTAGTAGCATTAGCCCCATACCTGCAACACAATGCATGCACTATACACCATTGCCCCGCACTGCCATGTTGCGTGCAACATACCCCACATGTTAACAGACCATTGCTGACCTTTGTACGTCTGTCACTGATGCTTTGTGTTGGCCACTGCCCTTATGTGTGAGGACATGAGCAGAAGGGTATGTTGACCGAATACTATGTTTTCCTGAGGCCTAGCTCGCATATCTCACCCAAAGCAGTGCATGTCTTTTCAACATTATTCTGCCTACCCCTGAGCAGAGTCTACAGTTATTGTGCATGTGGCTGTACACACATGTTTGACATGGCTATCCCTACTTTGCAATGGTGCCACGGACCAGCACAGGTTTACGGTACACTGGCCTGATGTGTGGTGTATGATCTTGCCAATCACATGTAGTATGACATGTCTTCTGCTGATGTGTTGAATGACATGCATACATGTGTAACGCAATGGTGTCCTTTCAAATATAAAGTACGGTAATGGTGTCCCAATGCAGGAATGTGTTATATTAACATGGGCCTTCAGCTGACGCAATGTTGTCTCTCCACCCTACAAATATACAGTGACATACTGCACATTGAGCTCATGTGCATAGCCATTGCAGGGCATCATGTGGCTTCACTATTGCTATACAGTGTGAGTTACTGACACAGTTCATAGCTATGACTGTGATCACATACAATACATATCTAATGCGGAATGCGACTCATATCACTGAGGTGTATACATACTAAACCCTAATGTGGAATGTGTGACACAGGTCACAGAAGGGTTTACAGATGACACCCCTGCACATCTGCAACCATATTACTGATGCCTGGCAACTATGCCCGCACATGGCTAACTTAGCAGTACTCCATGTCCCACATGCCATCTGTGTACCTCATACACATGAGGAGCAGGCATGACAGTGATGTCTGACATTAGCAAGATGAATGTACTGTATCTGTGGCCTGATATGGTTGTATGTGTATGTTGTACAACACATGTATGTATTTGGATACTGTATAGTTGAATGCTTTCATGTTGTGACACACTCAGGATGTTCATGACATGTTATGTGGTGGTTTGATGTCATGTCTACACAAGCTGTGCACAGGCCTTTATGATGTTTAGTGTTTCACATCTGCAATATCACCATTACACAAAGGCCATTGTTGTATTGTGTCGAGCCAATGTACAACAGGGTGTATGCACATGTACATCACTTCTACTGTGTGTTTTGCTTCATGTCTCTGGCCATCCTCCATGGCCATGTGTACACATGTTTTGTCCAATGGTTGAGAAGGCCATCTATTTCACATGTCAGTGTTATCACATATGACATACACCCTAAATGTCATGTGGTCCACTGAGGACAGGGTTATGCAGACAAAGGGTGGTATGTTTGGGATGTGAGATATCATGTTTTGCAGGATAGTTGAGCAGTGTTGCAGTCAGCCCACTATATGTCATGGACATGTCAGATAGCACATGACATTGTGTGACATTCATAGCAAGGGTATAATCCACAAGGGTGTATCCTGTGGGATGGTCATACTTCAGCTCCAACACATTTAGAGTGTGTGCACACATATGCTCTCTGTACAGTACTGTTTGTATTCCCAACATGTGTAATGCTGATCTGTAGTAGGTGTCCCTACAGTGAACCACACCTCCACTATTGTATTCACAGCTGTCCACACATCTGGCAATGACAGTTTGTAAGGTTTAGTGTAGGTGTTTCATATAGTCTTCAATTATTTCACATGGGTAACCACTGTGATTCATTGCAGGTCTGACCAGTGTATATTAACAGGATCACCATACATTATGTGTACGTGTGTTATGGCAGATAGCATGCAATTAATATGATCTGTGCATTATTAAGCCTGGTAAATAATAACAAATTCACCTGACAAAGGCTGCTGTCGCTGAAAAATGCCAGAGGTACCTAAATAGAAGTGTCACAGCAGTAAGATCATTATCCACACCTGTGTGATAGCTACAGAGTGCAATGTCCATGTTAGCACATAAGCCAGTACAATACACTATACTATGGAGTATCCACATCTGTGCATATATAGAGTAGCAGACTATAGTATGTGGCATGTGTGCATACATGCCTTGCATATGATGTTACATTACATATTGTACAGTAACACATGTAACTGTGAAATATAGTTGTGTTATATGTGCAGTACTGACTTACCAGGCAACTCCAGGCTCAGTGGTTGAGAGACACCCACCTCCACAATAACAGCTAAAGCTTGTGGATGGAGGTCTGCAGGTGTTCCCATGTTGGCCAGTAGCTCCTCGGTAAATGTGAGTGGGGGCTGGGTGAGTGCCCCACCATCTGTTGCACCTTGTTCCCTGGCGATTGCATTAGCACACTGTTTTGCTCATCTGATGAGGTCGGTGCAGTGTCGGCACACCTGCTGATAGGTGCGATTGTGGCTGCCAACATCATTTACCCTCCTGCGGAGTTCCTCCCACAGGGCATCCCGCTGCTGTGCATCCTGAGGCACATGGCTGAAGAGTGTTAAATGGTTGTCGAGGAGAGGTATGGGATGAGTACCTCATCCTCCAAGCAGGTGTATGCTGGCAGCCACGCACGTGGCATACCTGGAAGACATAATGATGGAGACAAGTCACAGTAACTCACAGAGAAGTATAGAAGTGCAGCTGAACATACATGTGTATCACATTTATTAAGATTACAAATAAGTCTTTGCAAATCTACATGACACTAACACCACTGACGTTTAACTCACACACATTTGACACTTACTGGTGATGAGATGTTATCACCATATATGTGTGTGTCAAGTGATGACATTGCTCATACTCCATGTGAACGTTGTCTTGATGTGGGCATGTCTGTTTGCCTGTACTGGTATCTTTACCTATCAGCACATGCCTGGATGTGTTCACATTAATGCAATAGACCATAATGCTGTGTATATGTCACATATATAGTCATACACAGCCTTAAGGGACGTGACCTGTGACCCTGCAGACTTGCTCACAGAATGTTTTACATGTATGTGCTTTGCCATATACATCTACATGGCACTGTACAGCTGTTTAGCATCCTGCCATGTATTACCTGTGTTGCACATGTGAAACACATGGGACAATAACTAGCCTGATGGTATTTGCAGGGTTGGATATCAACTATAGCATGTATGGTCATAGTGAACTAGTAGACTATATGCCCTGGGCCATTTATGAGCCTAGGCTGAAAGGTTACCTAGCTGTAGCCAACAGACAGGTAAGTTTCAGTGGCCAGTTCAGGCAGTGCCACAGAACTGATCCATAGGGTTACTGACATATTTGCCATGCGGTCATCACACCATGTCACAAAAAGCGGTGATGTGCAGCTTCGCTGGACAGGTATGCACAGTATGGCAGGAGTATGTAAGGTGTATGGGACAGAGATCTGTCAGGCATGTTGTGATCCTTGTACTAGAAAGGTGGATGTCCATGAAATATGGGTTTATTTGGAATCAGGATGTGTTAAGTACAGCATGTCCAACATCATTGGGATTGACATGGCTTTATTCAGGTGGAGTTAGGGATTGGGAAGGGCAGTTTCGGCTATCTGAACATGAGCAATAACCCTTAAAGGACATATGTGATCTATTATGGGTCACATGAGTGTTGAGTATGGCTGAACAATGATCTCTATATTAATGGATGACACCCTATCATGATTAGGGGTGCCACATATGACTACCTGACTGGTGTGGTAAAGTAACTATCAAAGGAAAGACTACTGTCCAGCTGCATCCCATACACACACAGTTTCCATTATGTTGACCGCTGCCTAGGTGGTAGTTCATGGGTACAGGATTTTTCACATATGGGATGACAACTTAGCTCTCAGATTGTGGCCATATGTCACACACCACACATCTGACCCACAAAGGACCTTCTGTATGTTGACTGCAGCACACATTGAGTCAACTATTGCTCCTAGTTCATAGTCATTTGCAAACACCAATAGGAAGATGCCTTCTGTGTTAGTCTGTGTGGTATAGATAACAAAGAGGGGGAGTACTGGTTTGATGTGCGTGTATTAGTCAGACACCTTCTGTAGTGTTGGTTCTGCCAGCAGTCCAGTTGTCAACCACTCCTATGACATGGGAATATACACTTAGTGATGGTGTCCTAAGACCTGGCAAGGTCAAGATATGCTGTGTGAATCAACCTTACTGTCATCTACATCTGTACTGACTACATCAAATACGTTGATCACGGTTCATGGCCTTACAGACCAGACTCAGCAGGGTAGTAGTGCACTATTCCCCATTATCAGTGGTGACTCCCCCTTTGTGGGGTGTGATAACTGTTGTTGTGCACCATTCAGTGTGTACACAGCCTGACACAAAGCTATGATTGAACATGATGTGTATGTGGAGAGCAAATTGTTCTTAAATTTGTGTAGAATACACCCAGGGATGTTGACAGGTCCCATGAAAGCTGTATGTATGGCTTTAGAGAGTGCAGCTTGTACCTGCACAGTTGTTATTACAGGGGCTCTGTAGTGTTCATGGATATATAAATATGTGTACCTGTTGGGGCGGTGGGGGGTGGGAGTGGGTTTAGGCTCTCCAAGACCTTATCTGGATGAACAGGTGCTATATCTGTAGGTGCAGTACTTCCTATGCCATAGTGCTGTGCAGCATGGCAGGTCTTGTTGTTGCCATTATGATTCATGACACAGCTATAGAATGCTCTGTGGTTGGCCTCATAATATGTGGCTGATTAGTTTCACAGTAGCTTTGTGTGGTTTTATATGGTGTATCTGCATCTTACTGAGGCTGACAAGGGATCACCTCCACTCATGTGTGTTCACACTTGCAATACTACCTTCTGTGGTACAGTTTAAGGCGGGGTACCACCAGTTTGCCTTCGTGTTTGTGTTTGGTTGAATCTCGGTTATGTTGCAATGTTACAATCACTGCACGTATGTGACTGCTTAAGGTTCATTTGTATAGGATTCAGCATTTGCACATGCATTGTCTATCTGCATGGGTGCCATGACAGTCACCACTTTGCTCTTACGAAGCATAACTTTGATTTTGGAGACTGACTATGTGTAGCATACTGTTAGCCCTGTCTGTGTGACTATTGAGATCCCGGTCACTGGGGTTGATGGAATCCAACATGCATTGAGCGCAGGTGTTGGTACATGAGGAGTCTTCCCAGTTCATAATGGAATAGTTGAGAGTAGCCATTATTATGGTTTTCTGTCTTAAACCTAGTCTTCCCTATTACAGCACAATATGACATTTGGGAATTCTGTGGCATGGTGGGTGATCTGTCAAAAAGTGCAATTTGGATTCCACTTTGACACAAAGGTATTTGCTCAGCATAATGCATCTGAAGTTATGTAAGTGCAACTAGCGTGGAGGTGTACATATCCTTCAGGAATATGAACACACCTGTGGCCCGTGTGTTCTAATAAAGGATAATGGCCAAGAGGTGAGGTATGTGTTATAACATGATCATGCAGATTTGCTCTCCGGAGCATTGAACCATGTCTCAGTCACTGCACAGATATGTTCTCCATGTTAGGGATTGACATAAGTGAGTCCATATTGTGTTTCTGACATGTATCATTGAGTAGGTTAGACCCGCAGTTTATTGCTTGGCTGTCCCAAAAAGGAGTGGACTTTCACTTGAACTGTGCATGAAGAAGGCACTATAGGGGAAGCAAAAAAAGTTAATAAACATGAAAAATTACCATTAGTAGAAAAAATAAAATGGAATAAACATATTCATAAGCTTTGTTTGTTACATCTGGGTTCCTGGAATCAAACAAAATAGAATAAAGTTAGAATGATGAGTTGGTATATCCGAAAATAGAGACCATAGTTATGATATACATAAAACATAATCCTAAATATATACACAAGAAATATATTTAGGTACATTATACATATTAGTATATATATACCAACTACATCATCATTAATATGCTGGAATGCAAAAAAGTTAATGATTACACAAAAAATAGACAGGTTTATATCAGTCTGTTGAAATGGCTGAATATTGAATACCAGATGTTCGAAATGTAAAGTTCGAACACTGGTATTCGTGTAGCCACAGCCCGCCAAATTCTTTCCCAGGGAAAGAATTCAGTGGGCCATTTCTGTGGATTTGAGAGTATCAGGACTGTGGTTGGAAGTTACGGGTCGGGTTCAGGTAAGTGTGTGACTGTGTGGATGCTAGGGTTAGGGCACAGGTTAGGTGAGTTACGGTTAGGGCATGGGTGAGGTGGGTGTACGGTAGTGAAAGACTTTAGGGTTAGGGCGGGATAGGTGAGTTAGGGTTAGGGCATGGGTCAGGTGAGTGTGTGATAGTGACAGACCTTAGGGTTAGGGTTTGGGTTAAGGTAAGTGGATAGGTAGAAGTGTATGTACAGTTTAGTGTAGGGTTAGATGTAGGATTTTGAGTGTATGTGTGTGGATTGATGTTGTTTTGGTGTGTTTGTGTTGCATGTGTGTTTCTTGGAACAGCGATTTTTTTCCCTGGGAAAAAAAAAATCGCTGTTTTAAAACTTCAATGTTTTTGCAGTTCATGGTTTGAAGTTCGAACATATGGTGCTCGAACTTCAGACGTTTCGATGAACTGATATAGACCCGGCACAGACACCCATTCCCCAGAGTCACAGAGTCATGTATCAATGGAAACTGCTGCCACTATCAGCACGATCAGGATATAATCATAGTGTACGCCATCACCTATGAAGTGGCTATTACACATGGGCAGCAGTCTCCTACATCTTACACTCCTACTGCAGATGTTACACTGGAGTTAAAGATGATATGCAACCTGTTTCATTGCCAGTACTGTGCACTACCTTACATACAGTACGTGCAAGCGTCTGTTAGGTTGGCAATGAGAGGTTAAGCTACACAAACCTGGTAGTTCAACCAGTGTGTCTCTACTCTCAATATCCACTCTATGTAGGTGTGCACATAGCCATTTGGCCCAGCCCTGCAACAAGGGTCACTACACATTTGCATAACATGTACACATGCACAGCTGTTATTGCTTGCAAATGATACTAGAGAGGTCCAGCCCTGTAACAAGGGTCACTACACTTTTGCATAACATGTACACATGCACAGCTGTTATTGCTTGCAATCTATACTAAAGAGGTGGATATTGCATGTGTTATGTGCATGGATAGTTACCTAGCTCTTCCAATTATCTTTGCTATCATGCTGCTAAACTGTCAGATGAATACAAGTCATCTGTATCCTGTTATTTAGTATTGTAATTGCCAATAGACATAACTAATGTTTGCATAACATAACAGAAATGCTATGTAAAATGGAATACAGATCCGCCTAAAATACTGTACATTACACAGTTATTGGCACAATATCCCACAATGCAAACCATATTTGCACAGTAAGCCCACCTTTGACATGTTCATCTTACTTATACACCCATACATATGTCTACTGTTAAAATATATCGACATATACTATCCCCTGTTATAGCACATACTTGTTGGACCAACCCTGACACTGACAGTGGCTGTAAGTGAATTGGTGAGTTCCAAGCCCATATATATCATCCCTTGTGGTGTATGAGGAGTTTGCCTTGTGACCTACAGCAGTACACACATAGAATACTACAAGCATTACTACTGCTCAACAATATATCGCTACAAGATAGCTGTTTCCACTATATGCATTGATTACACTGTAATTCTTACAGAACAGGTAATACATACACAGAAATACTAAATGTTATACATACCTTCTTAGTAATTGGAGGTGTTATTGACTGGTATATTACTCGTTTTCGGTTTGTGTTTCAGTATTTTGTACTGTTCTACAGGTAGATACAGATGGTTTGAATGTGTGACACGGCATCCTTTTATAGTTAAAGATCAGTAACGTGCTATCCTGATAACCAGTTGATGTTCCTAAGTAGTTAATTGCATGCACATCAGCTGTGCAGCTACTGCCTTAGCCAATGCCATGGAAACAGTGGAGTATAACTGAGTACTCCACTTAGGCATTGTCCCTTTGCCTTACTTGTAAGGAAGAGAGCCTGGAAGTGTTGTTTGAAATCTATTGCAACAGCTGTATGGAGACAAACACTAATATATATTGTGTGTGTAATGCCTAGAGGATTTGGTCTAAATGTGAGTACTGCTGTTATATTTCTGAACATTGCTACTTGTGCAGGGTTTGTCTGTACCTAATACTTCTGCATATGTTTCAGTCTGGCAGGATGTTTGACCAGCTCAAGGCTGCATAGCTATGCATATAATGTTAGGGGGTTTACAGTGTGCTTACCAGACATATTTAGTTTGGTGTTAATGTGTATCACACTGTGCTGATAATTAGTAATCGGTAACACTTCCTGGTGAACTAACCTTTCAACCCTCTGAAACGGGATTAGTTCAAACAAACCCTGTAACATCAGCAGCTGTTCCATTGTATAACAGCAACTATTTCACAAAGGGCCATGTTAGTGAGTCTGTGTCCAGGTATGTTAAGGTTTCAGCAGATGTCGTACAGTGGTTGAATGACTGGTTATGGTATGACAGTATTTATTGACGTAATTAGTTTGGGTGTGGAGGAGATGGTGGGTGTAGATAGCAGATACAGGTGTGTAGGAACCACTTTTATACATCTTCTATATGTGTGTGGGGTTTCTTTTCCTATGTGAACACCTATCCATTAGTGGACTAATACTATGGTAATTGCAGGCTGATTCATTAAGACACTGTTAAATGCTTCCTGTATAACATGCAGGTACTGTTAGTCCTTGAATCCTTTTGGCAATACATCGGAATGTAATAAAGTTTTGCTAAATGAAAGCTGGCTGTGTATTTCTGTCATGGATATTTGCAGTCATTGCAGTTGTGTTGGTGACTGTGTCCATAGAACATATTTGTAATAGTGTATGGGCATATACTCTTCACATGTTATGTTCATATTGTTTAGGGGGGTCAGAATGTATGATTGCTATGGTCCATGTTATACTCAGATATGAACACTTCAGATGCTGTCTACAGACATGTATGTATGTATGTGTGTGTGTGTGTGTATATATATATATATATATATATATATATATATATATATATATATTTTTTTTTTTTTTTTAACCTATCTATATATCTACATATATATGTATATCTCTATATATCGACATGTCTCTATGTATCTCTCTTTCTTTCTCTCTCTCTCTATACACACACACACATATATATATATATATATATATATATATTCATTTATTTATATGAGCATACACCATTCAATGGGTACATGGCGGTTTGTCCTATTTCCACACATTCCTCCCTTTTGTGTTTTAACCTGTCTGCATACACAACTCGCATACGTACATCTCAGGTAGCTTAGTGGTAGGTTACTTTGAGAATGGAGTACATGGTTGCGGGTTCTAATCCTGGAAGGGGTTATTATTTTACATCTCAGAGTAGGCACTGGTAAGGAATGTGTGAATAACGCACATTTAAGCAATTGTAAGCAGGTTTGCCCGTGGTCTGCGTGACATTAAGCAAAGGTTAAATCTGTGAATCGCTTCTCCATTTAATCATATTTAAGCACCATTTACCATCCCGCAAACCCATGCAAACCTGCTTACAACAGTTTTAATCCACCTGCATCCAACAGCCCTTATTCTAGCCCTCAGAATAAATTAACAGCCATTGCAGGTCTTGAACCCTGGACAATAAACACCACAGTCACTGACTTTACCACTAAGGCATCTGAGATATGTACAAATGTTATGGTGTTTAGAATATATATTTTACTACAGGCATTCCTCACTACTGAAAATAAATGTGACAGTCAGTTGGTATACATATGTCTGATACATGTTAATATTCATATGTTTGTGGAATTAGGTGTTGCAATGTGACATGACAGGGTGTATTATGGATGAGAAAGGTCCTTGTTTTGTGTCCTTTTTATATTGTCCCCATACTCCATGTATACCCCTCCAGGTCACTTATTGAACATCCGACCCAGGCTATCCTTGATGCATGATTTCATTACCCATCATTCCTCCCCCACCCCAATCTTCACATACACAACAACCATCCCTTCTATGGTGAATTAGGTTAATATTGATAGTTATAATACCAGAGCTGCATGTGTTTTGAGTACACTACAATTCCTTTGGATTGCTTTTGTGCCACAAAGTGTGTTCATAGATTTTTATATATATGGCTATTGATGTAACTGTATATATATATATATATATATATATATATATATATATACATATACATATATATATATATATATATATATATATATATATATATATATATATATATATATATATATATATATATATATATATACGTATTTCGTATTAATTTGTAACAGTTATACATATGTAGACTTGTGTATGTTGAATGCATATGGTATAATGTGTAGTCTAAAGACCATGAAACATGTATACACCTCAGATGACTATTGTGTGCATTGCCCAGGGTTCAACACCTGCGATGCTTTAACAATGTTTTTTACTCCAGAATAAGGCTCATTTAAGCAGTTGTAAGCATGTTTAAAAGTGTATGTGTGACATTAAAGCAGCAGTTAAACACAGTTAAACAAACTTTGTAATGTATAACCTGTGCGCGCAAACATGGCCACATCTGCTAACTACTCAGGATATATACATTTCAGTGAAGTAACATCTCACTATGTGCTTACATAACATTACATTCTCTGTTGACTTTACTCTCCAGCACACATGGATTTATATGGGTGTTTTGAATGTTTATTATACAGACGAATACTACCTATATATGCAAGCTGTGGTTAAGTTATACTTTTTAACATGATAAACATTCCTGACTTTATTGGGATTTGAACTTCAAATGCACAGATACTATGCAGATGCTGTAATCATTACACTATTGACATTAACGTTGCTTCTACCTATTTCCTGTTTAGATGATTTCTAAGTGTAAGCTAGGCTAAGCAAAGGGCGGAGGCACCCAAACCCACTGAGCTTCACTTACTCTTGAAATAAAAACATATAACAAATGAAATGAGAGACAATAAATTACATTCCTAACTACATTAGGCATAGCCCCTCACTGACATACTTCAAGGCAAACCTTGTTGTGTGAAAGGGTAACAGAATATACACTCCTGGGATCATGTGTCCTAGAACCATACAGCCAGAGGATGGGGGAGCCAGTCCAGTTTGACAGTTGCAAAACCTGTTGGGGAAATTGAATGGTGTTGAATTGTCACATTAACATGCCCTCTTTAGATCACTAAGTGCCCCTATCACCCTCCACCACCCCAGTCTTTTAACAGCTTCCGGCAACTCTGCCTGGAATTACTTCATTGGCTATGCTTGACAGAGGCTCAGTTACTTCATCAATGGTGCGGAGAAAGCCAACGCACTGTAGCTATGCTTCTATATGCCCTTGGGCAGATAGTCTACTACCTATCTGTGAACATCTAAAGTGCAGGCCATCACAGCCATAATATGTGGATAAACAGACTTTCAGATTACAATATACAGTGAGAAATCACCATGTAGTCAGGAAATAGTTGAGTACAGCAAGAACATACAGAACCCTGATACTTAATCACTCCAAAAGCCTATCTTGGAAGCTAGAAGACTTGTATAACTTTAAGGCTTTCTATTGTTTACCAGTAGGTTATCTACAGGAGAGATGAGAAACAAGCACAGATGGTAAACATGCATGCAACAGTACCATACCGGCGTATGTGTCAGCCTTAGGCTTTGGAATACTGGCCAAGGCTATTGGCACCCCATGGCACCTTTTTTTGGAGAGTCTCAAAGGTGAATACCAGCTCCATAAACATCACAATAGCAGAATCAATGAGGGTTATACTACTCAACACCAGGGGTTGTGATCACAACATGCATGCACTCACAGCACTCCTCAGTATGGACAACGTCATCATCTGTGCATTAACTGAGACCTGTTTTAAGGCTGCTGAGAGCACACCAGCACTACCAGACTACAACCCATACCACACATTTCGACCACAGAACATGGACTGACACAGACATGGAGGGGGTGTATCTATATTCATCAGGGATACTTACACCTCCAGATTAGTGTGGCAGCATGATACCTCTGAGATCATCCATGTGCAGCTAACATCAGCCACAACTGAAATGTAAACTGTGGCCTGCTACAGATCACCCTCCATGACCCAGGACCACCACTCCACCTACCTGGAGACAGTGGAGAACATGACAGTCCTAACACACACCCTGGCATTGGTTAATGTCAACTATCCTACCATTAACTGGGAAACTTACTCAAGTACTCACTTCCAGGCCCAGCGCTTCCTGGAATTTATCACCTCATATGCCCTCTATCAGGTGGTAAACTCCCTAAGAAGGGGTGGAAACATACTAGAAGCGGTAATCACCAACATGGGCGACAGGTGCACCACAGCAGAGGTAAACCAGTCACTGGTTAGATCCGACCATGAACTATTCACTGTTTCCACACCCAACCATCTCCCCCACCCATGGAAACCATGGTGTATACGTTTCCTACAGCTAAATTCACACTACTAGAGACAGAGGTGGGGGGTTTTGCAGCCCCCACACTAAGGGGAAACACTGCTCAAGATACAGACAGATTTACAAATGCAATCTATAAGCATCTACAAGGATGTATGGATTGTGCCATCACTGGTAAACCATGCCTCACTCCTCCTAGACAAGGACACCAGTCTGGTGGACCCATGCAATAAACAAGCTATACAACAGAAGTAGGACAATGTTCCAGACAAACAGCAAATCCCATGAAGGGCAGACATCCGTGACTAGTATTAATAAGATATGTAGGTCCCTCATGAAATCATCCGAGGCTAACATCAACAGGAAAATAGGCAAGGATTCGAAAGATAAGCACAAAGCCTTCTTTGGCTATGTCAAGGATCTAAGTGGTGACACACAGATTTGCACTGTGCTGTTGAAATATAGCACAGAATATGCTGACCGTACTGATATCACCAACATCCTTGCAAATACATTCAGTGCATACTTCACCCCCTAAAGAGCCCACAACAATACCTGAAAGGTACAGTATCCCAGACATCAGAGACACACAGGTGGAAATGGCCCTCTCTAACAGCAGAACACAGCATCAGTGGAGGCAGATGGTGTCCCAGACTGCATCTTGCAAACACTACAACACAACCTGATCCCCCCCCCACCTCATTAAGCTTTTCAACCTCAGTCTCTCAACAGGCTACATGGCCATACAATGGCATGTGGCAATGGTTATCCCACTCCACCAAGGTGGAATCACAACTGACCATGGTAACTACCACCCCATAAGTCTGATTAGCCTAATCTGCAATGGTATGGAGCGCATCCTCATGGCACTCATTAACAAAAACATTGGTAACCTCCAAACACGTGACCCAACTCAGGTCAGCTTGGTTGAGTGCAGTTCATGCCTACTGAACCTGTTTGACATCTTACATACAGTCACCAAGACGTTAGATGAGGAGAGAGGTGGTTCACACATACTACCTGGACCTCGCCAGGGCTTTTGACACCATGCCCCACTCAGGTATTATTGATAAACACACCAGCCTGTACATATACCCATACATCACAGGTTGGGTTGCCAACAGGCTTACACACAGAACCCACATGGTACGACTAGCGGTCTCCAGGTCCAACTCTTAACCAGTCCCGACTGGTGCCCAACAGGACTCAGTCCTGGGAGCCCTATTGTTTTGCATATACTTTGAGGTACAGGCAAACACAGGTAGACTATAGCAGATCATGTTTGGCAATGACTGTGAACTGGGAGCCATAATTGACAGTCCAGCTGACACAGACATCCCTCAAGAGGCCTCACAGAGACCAACACAGGGTGTCAAAGTCATGGCCTCCAGCTAAGTGCCACTAACTACATGGTCATTCCATTGTGGAATATTAAGCAACCACATATTAACACATAAGTAGCAGCCACTTTAATACAGATGAGGTAATAGGGTATCTGGGGACTAAAGTAGATAGTGGTCTCTCCTTTGACAATCATATCTCCAAAGTAGTTAGGACATCCTTTTATGTAGGCCATCTGATTACTAAAGGGTTCCAATCTAGACATACTGGGGTTATATTGCCCCTTTACTCACCACTCATTAATCCCATCATAGGGTATAATAACCCATTTGGGATGTACCTCAGAAGACACTTCCAACAGCTGGAAGGTCCACGAATGTACCTCACCAAGAGGATTACTGGCCTCAAACCTATGCCCTATGCAGCCAGACTGAATAAACTCCTGATTTACTCAGTGGCATTTCGTTTACTCAGAGATGATCTCTGCTGGCCAACACAGCCATGTCGAAGTCAGGCTTAATGGATATGCTCCACCTATGGGAATCCATGTCACAGTGAGCCGCACACTGTAGTGAGCTGAACCTTGCCACAACTATTACTGGAAGATGCTGGAGGGACAGATTCCTGTCACAGAAACTCTCCATACTTTGGAACAACATCCATAATTACATTATACAGAGCCCCTCACTAACACTCTTCAAGAGAAATCTTGAAGAGTGTATGAGGAACAGTAGATACACCCCAGGGATCCCGCCATTGGCTCTGCTCCACAGAAGGACAGTTAATGAATCAATGGGCTGGCAAAAGCTGACACATTTTGGCTAGACTTATGAATAGCCTCTGGCAGTTGGCCAAGTACCTACCTATTAACCTATGAACCTATACATACAGTATCAGCACACAGGAACACAACGACTAGATAATTAACCGAGAACCAGCAGTATCAAATAAAATGTATAACCATAATACAATAATAATATACAAAATACATATAATTATATATCAGCAGCAAGCAAATACAACAGAAGGCTAATCTAGATAGTCGGCAGCAGCATACACTAGTGAACCATGTGGCACCCTCAAACAGAAGCATAAACTATATCAGGCAGCACTAAATAGGGCTAGAAGTGCAGTCAAACAGGGGCTGTGTGTAGAATTACATTTTTAATTCACTAGGAAGACTTATCTTACCAATGAAGCAAAAAATGCAGACGAAAATGCAGGCAATCCAAACTTTTCAGTAGTCCCTCAAACAAATGCAGTTGACAGGATACATGTACAATGAAAAGGAGTTCCACACACCACATGGATTTTATTAGGTTGAGTGGGCTGGGTAAGGCAGGTCTGACATCACAATGTGGGAGGAACACTGGCTCTTCTATACAGCATGCAAATCAGGCGGGAATTACATCACTTTGGGGGAGGAAACATCCCGATAACTAGAGCAAGAGCAGATGGCAGATGTGACATCATAATTTCAGAGCCAGCTACAGGTTTTTCAAGTTGGTTTGCAAAGTGAAACAAAAACAGTATAGAAAGCAAGGAAGCAGAACAGGGAAAACAGTTGAGTGGGTTATTTTTTAAAGCTGCAATGGTGTTTTTTTAAGCTTTATCAAAGAACAGGGACTGGAAGAGTCAGCAGGTTGGGGAATCTGCTTTAATATCCTGTTGTTTTCCTTTAATTTACTGTTCAGGTGTTGACTTACCTTGTGCCAATGGCAGTTGTGTGTGCAATAGTTGAGGGTTGCCTATGTTGGATGCACACAGTAGACTGCCTATACATGACAATTTACAGGTAGTCTTGCATGTGTGACATCCATTTTTACTGTGTGTGCAGGTGGAGAAAGGTGTCAGTCCCTAGGTGCCTACACTGTCAGTATGTGTGCTATACGTTCCCTCCTTGCCAAGGCATGGGCATACTGGGCATGCCTCTGTCTGCCTACTGGGGCTGGCTCAGGGTGTTCGTGGTCTGAGTACCTCTGTGCCTATGGGGCCCTTGGCAATGGCGGTGGGCTGTGAGGGCCTTCACCATTCTGTCCCTGCTGGAGCTGTTTCTGCAGGATCATATTGTGTAGCATGGCACATACTATGAAGATGTGAGCAAATGTGCCTGGAGAGTACTGCAAGGCTCCAACAGATATGTCCAAGTAATGGAACCATGAATTCAGCATCCCAAACACATGCTCTATGATGATTCTGATTTGTACGTGTGCCTCATTTTGGCATTCCTGCATGGGTGTGTGTGTGCATTTCTGATGGGAGTCATCATCCACGGTTCCAGTGCATATCTAGCACCCCCCACCAGGTGGCCATTTGGGATATCCCCCCTGGCAAATACCTGATACAGCTGTGAGGCATGCCAGATGTGGGAGTCGTGACAGCTTCCAGGGCTGCCAGCACACACATCCATGATAATGCCCTGGGTATTGCACATGACCTGGCAGTTGATGGAGGGGCATCCCTTGCGGTTTATGTATCGCCTACCCTGCTCACCAGGTGGTGACTTGATGTGTATGTGTGTGCAGTCTATTGTACCCAGTACCTTCAGGTATTCTGCCACAAGGTGGAAGAGATGCATATTGCTGGCCAACTCCTCCTGCATTCGGGGGAAGTATATGTGCTCATTGGCATGTGTTAACATGGCATCGAGGAACTGGTGTAGTACCCCAGATGCTGATGCCTGTGAGATCCACATGATATCCCCAGTTGGTCTTTGAAAGTTACCTGTAGCCATTATTCTCAGGCTTACACATACCTTCGTATCCACTGGGATGGGTTTCCCTCTGTTTGTTCTGGCTCTGAGACGTGGCCGGCACAGCTCCACAAGTTGATGTAGGGTGTCCCTGTCCACCCTGTAACACCCTACTATCTCCAGATCATGTAGCCCCTGGTAAGTTACCCTGGGTCTGAACACTCTCCTCCTCCTTTGGTGCCTGAGATGGTCGTGTGCATCATCCTCCACACCACCTTCAGTCTCCAACACATGCTGGTGGATCAAAGCTATGTCAGCCCCTAACATGTACATAGTAAAAGTTCCACGTCTGTATACACCACTGGTGCAGAGTGTATGGGAATTCACAAGTGTGTGTGAGGTGCTTTCACACTTTATACTATTGTGCTTTGGATGCTGCTGATGTCATTGGGTGTATATGAGCTATTCCAGTTGCAGAGTATCTTAATTGTGGGTTTTACAATGAGTACTGCAAGTGTGACACCTTTACTGTGGAGTTATGCTTGCCTGCCTTGATTAATCTGTTGCCCTTTAATTCACTTTTAAACCTGGATCCCCTCCCATTCTCAGGCATGCATCCACCTGCCGTCTTTCTTGTTTTGTACTTTCCCTACCCAGTCATGGCAAAATGTGTCTTGTAGCTGATATACTGCAAATCGGCTTTGTTCTGCTTTGTCACTTTATTGTTTTCTTTGCAGTACAGCCCCTCCCCTTTCCTGTTCTGCAGGTAGCTGCTTGTAGCCTTGTTGGATGTTGTCAAGTAGTAGATTTCAAGTTGGACTGCTGACCATTCATGAGTGGAGTCCCACAGGGATCAGTCCTGGGTCCTCTCCTGTTTGGCAGCTACTTCTCAGAAGTCCAGGCCAACACAGAGGGACTCTGGCTGACCAAGTTCACAGATGACTGCAAGCTGGGAGCCATTATTAACTCCCCAAGAGATACAGACATCCTTCAGAAAGGCCTCACTGACACCAATGACTGGTGTCAGAGCAATGGCCTTAAGCTGAATGCCAAAAGATGTGTTGTCATTCCCTTTGGGAAAAACTCAGTTCCCACTAATTACCACATCGATGGGAGCCCACTGAACACTGAAGGTGTTATAAGAGATCTGGGTACCCAGGTTCACAACAACCTCTCCTTCAACCACCACATCGCCACTGTGGTCAGAAAGTCCATCTATGTGGCACATCTCATAACCAAGGGTTTTGACTCTAGGAAGAAATAGGTCATCATCCCTCTCTACTCATCCCTCATTAGTCCACTCATCGAGTATAATGTCCCATTTGGCATGTACCTCACTAGACTCCGCAACAGCTGGAGTGGCCACAGAAGTACCTCACAAAGAGGATCCTAGGCTTTAAACACATGTCCTACATGGACAGACTCAAGAAACGTCGGCTATTCTCTGTCTCTTATTGTCTTCTTAGAGGTGATCTCTGCTTGACTTACAAAGCCATGTAAGACCCAGCCCTGCTAGAAATGTTATACCTAAAGAAATCCCAATCCCTCTGCACCACATGCTCCAGAGTCCTCAACTTCATTATCACAATCAACAGAACATGCTGGAGGGACAGGTTAATCACCCAGAGACTGCCCATGCTCTGGAATAGGCTGCCTATACATGTCAAGCATGGCACCTCCCTAGCCTTTTTCAAGAGAAATCTCGATGAGTGGATGGGTAACAGAAAATTCACCCCATTTTTATTAACTGCAGTCTATCTTCAAATGTTAATATTATTTTGTTCCACTTTTCCACAGAGATTTTAATTGTATTGATGATATTATTGTAGTTATTTTAGACTAATTCATTATTATCCTTGCATAACTCAATTCCTAGATATTTTAAGGTAGATTTGTGTTTCCCTATGATGTGATCCCACTTAGTCTGCAGTTCTTTTTTTTTATTTAAAAATAAAAATGTTGATGTTCTTTATTGAACTGGAGTACTGAAGTAATGTAAAATTTGTCAGTTAATATATCTAATTCATCTAATGTTTCATTTGTATTAGACAGTGTTAGTAATATGTCATCAGCAAATAGCATTACTTTAGAATTGTATTATTCATAAACATCTATTCCTTTGATTTTTATATTGTTACGAATTGAATCTGCCAATATTTCAATAGCCAGAGCAAATAGAATTGGTGACATGGGACATCCTTGTTTAGTGCCTTTTGTTATAAGTATAGATTCAGAGGTAAAAGGACCTAACTTGACATACGCTAAATTATTTGTATATATATTCTTTAAGAGATGAACAAAGGATGCAGGAAATTCAAATAGCATTTGGATTTTGAATAAAGAGTCAAAATTTTAGGGAATCACAGGCTTTCTCTATATCTAAGCCAATTATGAGTGTTTCTTTATTTTCTTTATTAACATAATCTATAAGAGAAATTATCCTTTTAATATTGTCATGTGTGTGTCTATGATATATAAATCCACTTTGATCATTATTTTTTGTTTTGGATAGTGGTATTTTCATTATGTTAGTTAATATTGTCATAAATATCTTATAGTCGTTATTTAATAATGAGGTACAGAGGTTTGGGGATTTGTTTTAATTTAGGATTGGTGTGATTAAGGAATATCTCCAAGAGGGTGGTATTAAAGCTTGTGACTGAATTTCTATTTTATTAAACAGAGGTAGTATCTTCGAAGGAAAAATTTTATATATTTCCATAATTATGCCATCTATACCTGGAGCTTTATTATTTTTGTCCTCTTGTAGTGTATCTGTAATTTATTTGTAGGATATGGGTGCTTGCAGGTCTAGTTTTAAAATTTCTGGTATTTTTTTATATTAGAACATTTTTCATCTAGATTTTAATTGATCAATATGTATATTTTCTTTTTGGAAATGTTACATATAGTTATTTCTATAGGCATTAAGAATGTCACTTATATCCGAGACATTTTTCCCTTTCTTTTCATGGAAGATACTTTTAATGTTGTTAGCTTTTGATTTTATTTTGATTCTTGTGGATAAATTATGTAGATATTTCAGAGAAGTGGCCAAGGTATTACTTTTTACTTTTTCTAAAGATAAACTAGTTTTATATCTTAGAATTTCATTGTATTTATTGTTTAATACTTCTACTTTCTTTTTCATCTCCAAATGATTTTGATTTTTTTCATCTTTTACTGACAAAAGTTTGGATCTCTGATTTATTTTATACCAAGTTAAGGCTTTACTATATATGTACGCTTTTAATGATTCCCATATCATTATTTTCTCAATGTGGAGTAATTACTATCTAAGAAGAACTGTAATTCAGATAATAACCAGGGTTTGACTCTTTAATTTTAGTTATATATGCTGGAATTCTGGAGTTAAAAAAAGG
This sequence comes from Protopterus annectens, assembly GCF_019279795.1. Classification (NCBI taxonomy): domain Eukaryota; kingdom Metazoa; phylum Chordata; order Ceratodontiformes; family Protopteridae; genus Protopterus; species Protopterus annectens. The sequence goes on along the minus strand of NC_056725.1, from coordinate 1,189,974,980 downwards.
AAATTATCAGTTTTATACTTTGAGTGTTTACCAATAAAGTAATGTTTTGGTCAGGCATACTAAAAATGTTTTGTGAAATAAATTTAAATGAATAAATGTTAGCAAAACTAATATCCGCACTAGCCATGGAATGAAAATCATTCCTAATCTGATGGATAAACCTAAGTCCATCAGATCATCAGATTATCACTCAAACCTTGACAATTCAGAACATCTGAGCTCCATAAATTGAATTATCATATGGAGAATATTTGTAAAAGGAATAAGCAATATTTATATTATTTGAACAGATATAGTACTATTGTAGATTAGACAGAATTTTAATACAATATAAATGTCTACCTATTGTATAAGCAATTAATATTTACATGAAAGATAGATGACAAGCAATTCAATCATAGTAAAGTAGGATGTATCATATAAAACCTCAGTAAAAGATTATACCACACAGTTATTTAACATATTCACCCTTATTGATGAAGTCTTTCAAAACGTATTACTTAATATAACTAGATAGTAATAATATTTATACCTAATGTTTATAATACAATGAATTTTACTGGATATATCAGAAGTTATGTGTCATTGTTTGTCAGCATTTAAGTAATCGCTTTGTTTGTTACTAACTTACTTAAAGCATCAAGTTTGTTTTATGTGACCATTGATGAAAGTGAGTGCATTTTAATTATCAGTGCATCCCTCTTCCCCCAATTTCCTACACATAAGGATTTTCATATCTGTCATTTCTTATTATAAAATTTGTGAAATTATAGGTTAAAAACAATAAATTCACTTATTGTGATTAATGATTACAAGTTCCCTTTCCATATTCATAAATTGTCATTTTATGGCATATACTGAAAGTTTTTAGATTTAAATGGCAAGATTCTATTTTGTATAATCAGCAAAGGTTAAATTGAGTGATTATTGTCAATTTAATACTATTTGTTCAGAATGTGATTGTTACATTCTGTGACATTCCTAGTTCAGGCTTCTGTTGTATCCCTTTAACAAATATGTCAGTTTGATGTCATGTATAAAACATTAGTTACCTTGGTAACAGCTTAAGTATTATATATGGTCAAGATGGGTTACAAGTCCACAGTTCAAGTTAAAGCAATTATATGACTTGTTATGCACATTTACTTAAATGAGAAAATCATTACGCTTCCCATTGATGTTCAAAATAGTGTATGTCATTTATGACAAGTTAAAACAGTAGTGTTATTATACACTAGCCCATGTTATTAAATCCTGTCTTTAATACCTAAATTCAGCAGACTGCTTCATTTTATATGACGATTGCATATTTTATGTCTAGATTTACTAAAATCATACATTACATAACGTGTGTGTGTGTGTGTGTGTGTGTGTGTGTGTGTGTGTGTGTGTGTGTGTGTGTGTGTGTGTGTGTGTGTGTGTATGTGTTTCTTTTTGGCTATTGCTTAGTTATTTGAGAGACCACAAGCTTATTATTCTTATTATTAGCTACTTCTGAGCATGTTTATACAGTCCACTTTAAATTATGCGACCCTTCTAGTTTCTTATTTGTTATAAGCATATTTCCATCCTTACATACAAAAATATCAATACTTCAAGCACAAGCAGCAACGCCCATCCAGTTTTGCCAGAATATCATTCACTAGTTCATGTGGTGTGTTTCCAGGCTGTTCTTAAAATATCCAAACCAATATTTGTCCTGTTCCATTTTACCAGCCTGTCCATGCAGTGGCTACTCTGCCAGTGAACCACTCAACACACCTTCCATTCTCACAGATATTTCCATGAAGGAAATCTGATGACTCTCTAGCACTTTCTGGCAACCCCAAACACCCCTAGAATCAACTATTCCCATATGCCCAACACGTCTGAGCAAGCTCACCTCTTAGACCACAGAAAAGTGTACTGCACAAGACCAAGTGCTCTTAGTCTTTCACAATAACTCAGACTTCCACTCTTATTTAAGTCCTTAATGTGTTTGGACCAAAATACATTTTAAATATAAAATTGCACTTATTATTTATTTCTTTTTTTATAATTTTTTTTAATCAAGAATCAACTTAATGAGCTAAACAAAGTGTTGGCAGATCATCAATATGCGTACATGTAGTTTAAAACAGCCCTTTTGTTTTATATATATATATATATATATATATATATATATATATATATATATTTTTTTTTTTTTTTAAACCAAAACTTCATTGCCGAGAATCATCTTGGAGGCTCCTCAGAGCCATTAAGCATTATTGTCACTCTGTCTCCATTACCATAGCAACCTGGGAGCGTCTGTTTCTGTTAGAGTGTCTGTTTGCTTCATACCAGAGGCTCGTGATGCCCCTGAAGCAAAGCTTCACTTCACTGCAACTTCAAGTCTAAATTCTTTCCCTTTCAGTGAGACAGCAGCCAGGAAAAGAACAGAGCAAACAAATCAAAAAAAAAAAACCTCCCAACAAGCCGCCACAACAAGCGATAACACATTCTTCCAGCCTTCCCACCTCTCACTTCACAGATGTATAAACAAACTATTCTCTGCCAAAATATCCCAATTCACAGTTTTATCCACCCCCTTTCCTTGGATCCAGGCTAAAACACCAAATGTCTCTTCCTAATACACAAGCATCAGTAAACCTTGATGAAAAGCTGCACCCCACAGCTTCCCGGAGATTAATGCAGCAACATATAAGAGCTGCCAGACACAGTTGCATCCACGCACACCATGTCAGGCTTAATCAAACAGCACTCGTAGCTGTGATACCTACCATAACTGATATTAACTATGTTTAGACAGAATAATGATGACATTTGTACGTACAACTTGCTAGTATTATTTAATCAGGATATACATGCCATTTCTAAATCATACTTTAACTGCAGAAGGCATTAGTCTCCATGACAGCGTTTTTTTTTCAAAACACTCTAGTGTTACTGCTATTATATATAATGTTAATTTGTTACATTTGAGTCTGAACTCTGATGAATGGTACCTTGTTGAATTAGTTAATTAATTATGTAAATTATTATAAGTAAAAACAATGAAAAATGAACAAGACAAGTATTCATTGAGTTCAAGTAGGGGAATTGAAACTTCTATGTTTGTATTATATGTTGCTTTGTCTGGCTTATATATGATGTAAATAGTAAACCATCTTGACCTACCTTTGTTTATGAAGAATTATTGGACTCTGAACATTCTGAATAAATCATTACTGTTTCTCAGTTTAAGAAACCCTCCTTTTTTTTTAATAAAAACAGATGACAAGTGATGTACCATATCAGCTAATACTTTGAGAGATGTAGTTGTAAGAGTTATTTTTTTTTTTTTGGACAGCTATCTTGGGATCAGGTTTTTGTTTCTTCTTTCTAGCATCAGTGCAAGGATTTGTTTCTTTTATTCTTTTAAGAGTGGGGGGCATCCGTTCTATTTCTTCTGACATAGACACTATGTTGTTGTTTTTGATGAATATAGTAACTTCTTCTAAGTCATTAAAGGTTCTCGTCTCATTGGCAAAAAGTATTTTTATCTTGGCTGGAAAGGCCAGCTGTGCTTTAATGTTGTTTTGTTTTAACAGGTTTATTATTGGCCAGACATTTTTCCTTTGTTCTAATATTCTGGAAGAATAATCATTGTCAAACCTTATCAGGCTTTGATTGTATTTTAAGGGTGATTTTCTCCAAGCAGATTTTAATATTAGTTCCTTGTCCAGAAATGAAAGAAATGTTATAACTATGGATCTAGGTGGAGTATTTGTTACGTTAGAAGATTTCCTCAGTGCTCTATGGGCCCTTTCAATTCCAAATCAAAGTCCCTCTTTCAAGTCTAAAAATTCAGGAATCCAGGTTAAGAACAAATTAATGTCTTCTACTTCAGTGTTTTAAGGCAGACCAAAGATCCTTATGTTGTTTCTCCTTTCCCTGTTTTCTAAGTTATCTATTTTGTTAAGCAGCCATGTATTCTGTTTAAGCCAAAATTCTTTTTGGAGTTCTTCATGTTTGAGTCTCCCTTCAGTGTCATTTAGAGAAGTCTGTATATGTGTTATTTTTGTATGGCATTGCTATAATAGTTACTTAAGAGTATCAGTCTCTTTTTGAGAATTTAGTTTGAGGTTTTCTAAGTCATTTTTAAAGCCATCCATCTTCAAAGATAGTTCCTGTAAGGTATCACTTAATCAATTGTAATCAATTGCAGTTCTTTTTTCAAAGCAGCATCTGGATGAGAATTCCTTGAGTTGTTCATATTCAGTGACTCAATATATCTCCAAGTTACTTGACAGGAACATTTTTGTATATCTCCACCAAAATTGATATCTATATAGTTTAGTAGCTTATCTATAGATTTCCAGCATTTTAAACTTGAAAATAATAAAATTTTCCTGTATTATTATACTAGTTTATGGAGCTCTCAAAATTCGGTGCTCTCAGTTGGCCATCTAGGCTCTGCCCCCACATTTCCTTATCCTCACTGTACCGCAGTCTATACCATCAAACCCCAACTGCTGGACATTTTCCACTCCCATTAGAAATGTAATGGACAAGTGGAGAACACCGCACCTGCTGGTCCACATGATCCTGGAACTGCCAACCATTCTTCGATGATATGTATTTCACGAAAGTGCTATTTCATTAAATAGCACTTTTGCTTAAAAAAAGTTGTCATTTTTGGATCCGGTAGGGTGTACTTCGATGAACGAAAGTAGACCTGGAGAGCTAAATGTCACCTATGCTTCTGCCTTGTTTAGTATGAAATCTGCATTAACTCCTTTCAAGGTAATCAACCAGTGTTTGGAACTAATCATTTGAAAAAATAGGACACAGAAGTTAGGTAAACCTAAATTCTGTAATTCACTGCTAAACTACTCCTCACTAAAGAATAGTTCTACTACTGCTGATACTTTTTTGCAGTGAAGATCCACTTGAAAATGTTTCCTAATTTAAGCAACTTGTGATGTGAATAAATACATCCTTTTCTAAAATATTCACACAAAAAAGTAAGTGACAGGATCTATAAGCAAATCAAGGCATGCTGGCTTATCAAAAAATTATTTCTACTAAATATTAGTCTTCATGGTAAAGCAAAGAAGTATTTCTGTTATAATTCATTTATGGCTCTCCATCACTTGACTCAGGTCAGACTCCAACATTTTGCAGATAAAGAAATCTTAGCTGGCTATCTACCAGTTTATACTACATGTTCCACTCCTTGAAAGTCATAGATACTTATGTAAAAGCTATACTGGTTCACCATTCTGGCTAGAAGAGAAAAACATTTTCTGTTGCCCAAAATCAAGCTTTTGTACGTGAGAGTTACACATATCCACTTCTCTTCCCAAGAAAAAAGACATATTTGCTCTGTAGATACCCTACATCTTAATGATTGACAGAAAACTTCAGCAGCATTTTCTCCTGTGAAGCTCCTATGACCTAGATAATTCCTGCCTACCTCTATATCACTGCACATAAGTACACATCATTTAATATATATAATTCAAAAGCCATCAGGAAAAGCAACACATCTCATCAAAATGTGTTTGTCTTGTTCTGTAGTCATAAATCTTTAAGTCAAATTCCTATGTAAGTAATATATATATATATATATATATATATATATATATATATATTCGGCTACATACAAATGCCTAAAAAATAGAGTTTTCTGTTGTAGTATTCAAGTTATCACAGAAGCACTACAAGGTATCTTATAGATTCTGTGCTATCTACCTGAAAAATACTGCTAAGTCTGGAGCATTATTCAACTAAAGAAACACCCTGCTAAATTAACACAGAAGGTATGAGCCTTAATAAAACAAAGAGCTTAGAGACTGAAAGTGTGAATATGGGGGAATATAAGTTAAGCCTGATGTTACAAAATGCTGCAGTTATTCCTCTTACATTTAAGGCCAGTGTTAAGGGATGGAAGCAGACAAATCCCAGCCTGCAAATGTACTTCAATGGCATTGCAGTAAGTTTCAGGAATTACTATATTTAATGGACAATAGTACTTTAATTTTCATTGCTACAGGATCCACAACTGTAGAAATGAGGTTTGGCAGCAAACCAAGTTGTCCTCGGACATCTTCAAGAGGGGTTAGAGTGATATATTTCTGGGACTTAGTTGGGTTGGGGAGGTGAAAGAGTTATGAAAAGAAAACCGGCACATGGAGAAACAAAGTGAACACCAAGAACACTCTCTGTATGCTGGAAAAACAAGGAATTCACTCGAGTGATGAAAACACAATTTATTCCACGATGTGATAAAAACTCCACAGCATTAGCAGCATATACAAAATAAAATGTATATTGTATATAATGTATAAACAGTAGCACAATATCCACAGTCAAGAGCTTTCGTCCATTCGGACTTCTTCAGAATTAAAGCACAATGGCAGAGGTGGTACACAGTTCATCCTAAATAAATGGTGGGTGGATTTAGTGGATTCAGACTGCTTATTGGATTAACCTGCTGTGTATGCTTTAGGTATATTTACAGTGAACTATTTGCCAAAGGTAAAAAGCTGGCTTATTCTAATGGCAAACTTTGGACTAAAGAATGGCAGTGTACATGACAATGTTCAAATATTTTAAATAGTTTAATAGTTGGATCAGCCACTTTAACCACTGCCCTTAGAGTGTCAGCCATGGAGATACAAGCAAGGTGTGAAATGGAGAACATTTTAACAGTGAAAGATAAAACATAGTTCACTGGAAATATACCTTTCACACAGCTTGGTAAAGTGATAGATAGATGAGGTGCACTTGTCATTTCAAATGTGGCTTTTGGGGAGTTATGCTTTAGGGAAGTAGCATGTTGATCTGTTTAAAGGGGTTGCTTGGGTAGGGGTTAATTACTGTGTAATTTAATATTGTATGGCTTTTGATTAATTTACTAGTGATAGACCTTGGGGCAGGTGAATAGGGTGGATCACGGGCATATGGCAGATAGCATAAGTAGACCACAAGGGGGATGGTTTCAAGTATGGTAAGGCAGGGTGAATGGAGCACATTGTAGTCACAGGTAATGCTACTTCGACTGCAGTGAGTCATGTCAGATTTGCTGTAGTTGTGGTAGTGTGGGGGTACGTGCATAGTTACTTGTGGAAGGGTACAACTGTGCTGGAGATTGTTTATTGGGAGGGTGGGATCTCCACAAAGGGGTTGGAGTCACAATAGTCATAACACCAAATGAAGTTAATAGGCAAATGGATCCAGGGCTTGTACAAGCCAACCAAGTTCAGCCGTGCTTTCAGATGGGTGGAACCTTGGAGGTGAAGTTAGTTAATCATTTAGTTGTTTAAATGGTGTCTGTGGAGGGTCTGTGATGTGTCCCATCAGACAATAAGTTGGTGTCTGATCTTAAGGTGGTATCATGGTGGTGAATTAGGAAGTAGTACCCTGGTCAAAAACAAGGGAATGGCACATACTACTGGCATACGGCTTATTAACAGGTAAGCAGGCTATATCCTAAATAAAAAAAAAAGAGAGAGAGAGAATGGTTGCCCTAACTCATACTTCAGATCGTGTTGGAGGAATATGGCAGTAGGTCCCCTTGATAGCATTTAAGATTAAGATATTTTGGTTTATGGCAGTGCATTAGCAGTTTCTTTTCTTTTACAGATCAATGAAGGATGAGCGTATACTGGACATTGTGCCCATACCAGGAATGATGGGTAGTGCGGTTGGGAAAAGGTGCGGAGAGTTACATCGGTTGGTGACCTGAAGGTGATGCATGCTGTTTGGCTGGAGTGGCTACTTGGTTCAGGCTTCTACACAGGGCTGGACATTCCAGTTAGTCAGGGAGGATTTAGCGGTAAGTTTTGTATTTTCACGGGAGACAGGGTTATGTTAATTTACTGAATTTTGGACGGTGGCCTGATTGCCATTTGGTAATGACTGTATTGGGGGGGGGGTTAAGGTTGGGTAAGCAGAGTACTTGATTTATGGGATTGGGAGTTCAGGAACTAGGTTAAGGGGTTCTGGTTTGTTGGCCCTTAGTGTTAGGTCATTAAAGTTTGGTAGTAGACTATTCCCTGCAGTAATCGGGTTACTGCACATCCAGAGCTGTGTAGTTTGGGGGCTTCTGTGATATGCTAGAGTTGACAGGGCCCTGGGTTCCAGACTTATTAAGGGTTTTTCCTTGGCTAGGTGCAGATTTGTGTACAAGGGGTTATACAAGCAGTCTTTTAAGCAGGTTTTCTAATGTTATATACCAGGTTAAGGTCAACTTTCTCCACCCCAACACACTATCTACCTCTCCTTCTCTACCTATTCTCACTAACCATGTTAACATAACATCCACACCTAGCTATCTACTAGCAAAATTCCATAGGATTACCCACATTAAATATGACTCCTCCAATCCCAGAAAGTGTCTAACTCTATATAGTAAGTTCCCAAATTTTAGACTTCAAACACTACGCCTCTCTTTGAAAGATGGTGACATTCATCCAAAGCCAGGCCCTATAACTGCTATTACCCCTCAACTCCACAATCCTCATCCCCATCCCCCATCCTATCCATTCTTTTACTAAACCACTTAACTCACTCTTATTAGCTCACCTCAACATACATAGCCTTAATAACAAAGTGGCACAATTCCATGCTCTCCTAGAAGTCTACTCCTTTGACATTCTTTGTTTAACAGAAACTTGGTTAAAACCTTCAACTAAAGACAATGAAGTCATCCCACCCAGTTATAATATTTTGCGACTTGACCATGCAACCAAAAAGGGTGGCGGTGTAACTATTCTTTTTAAATCTGGCCTACAGATTACTACCTTCGACTATATACCACCTCAAGTCTCCAACGCTGGAATTCTTATTACCAAGCTTCAACTTAACAAATTCTAATCCATTTATATTATCTGTACCTATCTTCCTCCTGGTAATAACATTGCCACAATAGAGAATATCCTCTGTTGGCTATCTCAAAATTTGCCTCAAGAAACCATAATCCTAGGTGATTTTAACATTGATTGGAAGTGTTGTAGCAGTTGCTACCCTACAAGCCATATAAACCTTTTTGTTTTTTCACAAACCATTACCTCCCCTACCAGGATAAACAAGCCTAATAAGAAAGAAAGTACCTTAGATTGGATTCTTATAAATAGTCATCTCCAGACATATGAATCTGGTACCCTCCCTGATGATGTAAGTGACCACTCACTAACCTACATCATCAGGCATAAAGCTAATCTAACTAACCCAACCATATCTGGGACAATTAGAACCAAGAAAAACTTCAACCCCAATCTCTTCCAAAGGGAACTAAGAGCATGTAAGTGGTCTCCCTTAAAATACCTCCCACAGGAGGAAGCTGTTAATTACTTTAATTCTAACTTCCTAGCCATACTAGACCACCATGCACCAACACGCTCTATAAGAATGAGAACTAAATCAGCCCCATGGCTTTCAAAATAAACCAGGCAAAAAAATCAAACTCAGAAATAAATACTGGAATAAATCTCGCTTAACTAAAAACCCAGTAGATCAACAAAACTTCAGGCAACTAAGAAACAAAACTAAAAAAGCAGTACTGTCTGAAAAGAAACTACTACCTAAAATTCCAACAGACCCACCATAATCCACCACAAAAGTTTTGGGCAAGTATTAATCAATTATTACACCCAGGTCACTCCATCACACCAAACCCACAAGGCACAGACCAAGAGAATCCCAAGCAGACTGCTAATGCCATTAATACATATTTCACTGAGGCCATTCAAAACCTTTCCAGTCAGCTATCCACTCAAGACTTACCTATATCCAACTATATCACTAACCCACCCCCTCCATTTCTCTTCCAACCAGTCCCAACTACATATATTCTTGTCCTCATCCAAAAACTTAAAGCATGCACTCCTTCAGCAGACCAGATACCTGCTGAATACTTACAAAAGGCAGCCAAATCTATTGCCTGTCCAATTTCCATTCTTATCAATAGAACAATCACTGAAGGACACATCCCTAGCATATGGAAGGTCTCCCATATTATCCCCCATCATAAGAGAGGTAACTCCCCTGAACTCTCCAATTACCGTCCCATTGCCCTACTGTCTCCCCTAGCAAAGATCATGAAAGAATGCAGCCATAAACAATTGCTAGACCACCTAATCCAAAATAACTTGCTTTCCAACTCTCAGCATGGTTTTAGACCTTCCCACAGCACTATTACTGTCCTCCTTTCCTTCACTCACTGTATTAACAAAACAACGCAACCTCAATATGCTTTCCTCTGAATTGTTTATAGATCTGTCTAAGGCATTCGATATGGTAAATCACCAGATACTTATAAAAATCCTCATAGCTCTGTCACTAGAAGATGCATTAGCTATAACATGGTTCCAATCCTATCTGGACAACAGACAACAGGCTGTACTTTGGCATAACATTCTATCTACCCATCTGCCCATTAACATTGGTGTTCCTCAAGGTTCCATATTAGGACCTCTCCTGTTTTCTATATTTATCAATGACCTTCACCTAGCAATCCCCCAAGCTACATGCATACAACATGCAGATGATTCCACACTTATATGCTCAGCCACATCTATATCTAAACTTCACTCCCTTACCCAAAAAGTCTTTAACACAGTTGAACAATGGTTTACTCGACACTGTCTCCTTCTAAACCCCCAAAAAACTAAACTCCTCCTTTTTACTCCTACTTGTAAGTCCCCCCAATAGACTCCATAGTAACATCCAATAATGGTACTCTCATATCCCCAGATCCAACTACCAAACTACTAGGTATCACCATAGATAACAACCTTAACTTCGACACCCATATTAACAATACTCTAAAATCTGTTAATAGAAAACTAGGCTCAATCTACAGGATCAAACCCTTCCTCTCTCCTGCAGCTAGAATAACTATTGCTCACACCCATCTAATTTCTACTCTCCTCTATGCCTCACCCATATATACTAATCTCTCTAAAAACAACCTTAATAAAATGGAAAACTCCTACAATAGCATAGCCAGATTGGCTACAGGTAACCCTTTCAGAACCCACCATTGTATTAACCTAAAGCAACTAGTATGGCTTGAATTACAAAATCAGCTTAAATTCCACCAACTTGCCATTGCCCACAAAACCCTTTACTATCCTACCAATACCCCATATACTATCTACCCTCATTATCCCCTACAACAATCTAAAGACCTTATGCTCATCACATAGACTTCTTGTAAATATTTGTAAGTCAAACAACAGGGCTGGAGACTCTCTTTTCTCTAATTCTGTTGGAAAACCCTGGAACCTTCTTCCTAGCGAACTTTCCTCAGTCCCCTCTGTATCACTTTTTAAACACAAACTGAAACTGTTTCTCAGAACACACTGGTTGTGCCCCTGTACCAAACCTGACTGATCTACCACCATTCTTACTTGGATCTACCTTCTCTCCCCTTCTCAATATTCTTGTTCCTTTTCTTAACAACTGACCTAGACCTTTCGAGATTTTTTTTTACTTACATCCTCTTGCTTTCTTTAAGCAGACTAGTTTTTAACTCTTATACTGATTATTACAGCTCCTACTTTTGGTTTTCCTTCTTTATGTCGACTTGTTTACTAATATATTATCTAACTCAGCTGCTATATTTTTACATGTTGCATTGCAACTACATTTGTATTGTATTAATTGTATTTGTATATTTAGCGCTATGCTATGAACACACGACCTCTGTCATTATTCCCAGTTTTTTTACCTGCAATGTTCAACATACAAATTAATCTTTGTATAATGTGATTATATTTTGCTTCCTTGGAGCTTATCTCCCCGGGCATCTACTGAAAATGGACATATATCCAGTTAGACTAGCCCCGTCAACAAATTTAAAATAAACAAAATAAAATAAATAAATTTAGAGTAAGTAGTTATGTCATCAGATGATGTGCTGATAGGAGGTGGGTGGTATATGTCTGACTTTTAGAAGTAGGTTCTGGTTTCATGAGGATATTTTCATGGCGATATGGGTCACTGGTGCTGTTAGCTGTGGCATCTCAGGTTAGTTAGAAGACTACATGAGTGTGGCAGGAGCTTGGGGTAGCTTTATAAGTAATGTATATGGTAGGGTTTTTACTAGCTGGGTCACATTGCATCATAGCTGCCAGGTGATAGCAGATTGGTGGGCTGGATTATTGATTGATATGGTGAAGGCTTGTCAACAAGGTTTGGTACTTCAGTGGAACAAGGAGGAGTGGGCTGCTACTACCTCATTTGGGTGGGTTTTAGGGTTATGCTAATTGCTAAATCTTGTATAGTGGTTCACATGCTGGAGGTGTAGGGTAGGTTTCAGTAGTGTGAAAATTAGGACATTACTATTTTCAAGTAAGTTGGTTATAAAGGTTGGCGCTTGATAAGTGGAGGGTTAGTGGGCTACAGATTGTGTGATTGCTGTTTCATGGATGTTTTGAAGTTGGTAGTTGGGTGATTTGGGGATTACGGATGTTTTCTTGTTTTGGAATAGTGGGTACGATGGTGGGATTACTAGGCGTCTGATCCACTAAGGAAGGAAAATCAATCTGGTGATTACTCAAGGTTCAAATGTACTTTACAGAATATGGGTACACCAAATGATGTTTGGCTTAACCCTTCCCTTTATGGGAGGTAGTTGGTGAAAGTTTGGGTAGAAGGGAGGGGGAACAACCTGGCCAGGTTGGTTGGCGGAAAAGAGGGACAGGCTTGCCCTCTTTTGCTCCCCCTCTGGTGTCTGGTTTCATTTCAAGGATTTGGAGAAAGGAAAATGAGCAACTGGAGGAAGCAAGCTGAGGTAAGGACACTGCTTATTTGGTGGAAGTTAATTCAATGAATGGTGTATGAAGTGAGATGGGATACTGCTTCATAAGTAAAGTAAGCGAGTACAGGTATGGACGCTGCTTACTGGGTACATGGGATATGAAGTGACTATTGGACGCTGCTTCATAAGTAAAGTAAGCGAGCAGAGGTATGGACCCTACTTACTGAATAGGGTGAGTAGGTACGCTGCCCTGATTAACATTACAAGGAGGTTTATGCTGTGCAGGGTGAATAGGTACGCTGCCCTGATTAGCATTACAAGGATGGCACTTCATAAGTAAGGTAAGCGAGCAGAGGTATGGGCACTGCTTACTTGGTCAGGGTGAGTAGGTACGCTGCCATAATTAACATTACAAGGATGTTTATGCTGTGTTTAGAACCAACTATATTGTGTCTAGTTGTAATTAATAATTTTGATGATCAAACCTATGTTATGGAAGTTTTAATAAAGATCGTCAAATGTCATTCGGTGTGATGTATTTATTGAAGGGGACTGGGAAAATATGAAATTCTAATATAGTGCCATCTTCACAGAATTTTTTAATAGTTCCTATACTAGAAACACATAGAAATGAAAGATTTTAATGACTTTTTTCAGACACAATAACAGGTTTGATTACTAAATTTATTTCCAAAAGAGCACATACTTAAGACTAAGTATTTTGTAATGTTGTTTTCTAAGGAGGTTCTGTTACAGTTGGAAAGAATATGGAAGACAGACACTTATGGAAATATCTCAGGCTTAGTTTATATAGCAGTAACCCATGGCTGGGTGTAGGTAATGCTAGATTTACACACAGTTGGTGTGGTTTGGTCATGACGGTGAAGTCCAAGTGATAAAACAAAGCCAGCTGTGGGTAAATCAGAATTACCCACCCACACTAAGCCATGGGTTATTGTTATTATACCAAGCTAAACTCCACACATATGGCAAGTGGCAACAGCCAAAACGTATTCACATTTCAAAAAATGAATCTAGCACTCTCTGTAGTCCTTGCTGAGAAATATAAGTTTATTATGTAAAAAACATCACTGTTTATCCTACAATTGCAGGATAAAAATTAATCCAGACCAGTTTCAGCAACTGCCTTCATCAGTAAATCTAGTGCATGAAAGCAAAAAACAAACTTAAATACTCTGCAGGCATAACCATCCAGTTCTCATTGGTTAATTATAAATGCTCTTTCAGTCCAAGTGAAAATAATCCACCCAGCCTGATAGTCTAAGATTTTTCTTTTTTATCCAATATATTATTCCATCATAACTTATTAGGCCTATTATATAAGAATCTTATCTATTATAACAAAAGTAAATCTTGCAGTTGGATACTTTTTAGTATGTTTATATAACGCATTGGACATACGTTTGCTCTTGTTATTGCTCATATGTTCTGAAATATGGGTTTTAAAAGGATGGGATGTTTGACCAATATAGAATGCTGACCATGGACATGCTGCAAGGTAAACTACCCAATCCGAACTACAATTTCCATAGACAAAAATTTAAAAAATGTTGGAAGTATTTTGCATGGTAAATTCTTTAGTCTTGGCTACATTCTTAAACTGAAGACGGTGTCCACAAGGCTGACAACCTTTAAGAATGTCCCCACCAACAATAGTCTGTTGTTCCAATATCTGACTGGACTTCTTTTTATAATGATTGAATATATTGCCCAAAGGTTTCCCTCTCTGATAAGAAAATGAACATTGCTATTATACAATGACATTATTTAAGATTAAAATTAATTACTTTTCTTAAATAATGTGCTTGTATAATGGCACTGTGATGTTCTTCCACTTTGTTTTTCTATCCTGAGGCTTTCTTGATCTACTGTACATGTGTATGGGATTTACGTTCCCACTCTTACACAGTACATCATCCGTGCTTTAAAACAGAAGTAACAGCTACAGGAAACTGTCTGTCACTTCCTTTTTTTTGATATTTTTATTATAAAGTATGAAATAGAGACACTTACGAGGTACGAGAGAAATGGGATGGAGAAAATAAAAGGAAAATCAGGATGCACGTTTCTTTAGTTTTGAATAACTTACATGATTTTTTAGAATTTTCTCTGTCCCATCTCTCTTGTAACTCCAGACTGTCCAGATTTCAAATTTGATTATTATTTATTTATTTTTTTTTGCAGTCAAGAAAAGTTAAAAAGTTACAACATATATTAATAGAAGAAAGTCTTGGTGACCGGACATTTTTTTTATTGGTATATACTTGATTTACATCTGGTTGGGCTAACCAATCAGCATGCTTTTTTTTAATGTTAACAGCCAGGTATTGTATAATAACAAATGATATTCCTTTAGGCAGTGATTACTTTTTCTCTGTATGAATGTCATCATACTGCATCTCACCTCAGCAAGTGCCCCCTTGGCGGATTTTGCCAGTGTATTTGAGCAAATTATCTTCATCTGTAGCTTAACTGTGTGCCTCTATCTAAGGTCGAATGAGAAGACAGATCAATGAAAAGCACCAAACACCTTTCATAGGAATTAGTATTCCTAATCAGCAAGTGAAAGGGTAGTGCACTATGTGTGTTACCAGGTTTCAGTTTATATGGTTGTCATGATGCAGTCTGACTGTGCAAAATAATAACCTAATAAAGGACTCCCATATATTCTGTTACACACACACACACACACACACACACACACACACACACACACACACACACACACACACACACACACACACACACACACACACACACACACACACACACACACACACGCACACACACACACACACACGTACACATGCACACGCACGCACACATGCACACACGGGCACGCATGCACACACACACACACACACACACACACACACACACACACACACACAATCACTGAAACAAACCAACAATTTTTAGTGGCAGGTACCTCAAGAATGATATGCACACTCCCTTTGAGAATAGTACTTTAGGGGCCAAAGTACAAAATATTATAAAACCAGAACTGTAAATATAACATTATTAATGAGTAACAAATGGAAACCTAGCTGGTCAAGTACCAGAACTGTGAATAATGCTGTTTTGAGAAGAAGCAAACCATTTGGTATTTAATTGTTTCTACCTTTGATATGTGTATGGGAGATATTTTCCATCCACAGAAAATGTGTGCCAAAATAGTTTTCAATGTGGTTTATAGATTTGTCTTGGAATTACTTTCTTCTCAATCTAAGGTGAGATTTCTAAGACCCCACTAATATGTACTGTTGCTTGTTTTTCTTGCTGCCGTGGACTGGAATGCATCAAATTATGTCAGAGGAGCACTCCAGGGAAAACTCCATTCATTAAGAATGCTAAACTTAAAACAGATTCGGCAATGCATTTTTTACTTTTCATAACTGTAGGCTAAACTTTGGAGGAATGAAACAAGTCTCTAGGAGGTCTTACCTACCCATTGTGTTACAGCCAGATCTAAGATAAGGAATCAGCATGAGCAGAGCTGTAACAAGGATAGAAGGATGGGGGAAGTGGATGCCAACAGTATAGGAATGTTTTACTGGCATTTTAACTGTAGCAAGCTGCTTGCTACAATAACAGAGCAGAACTGTTTTTAGTTTTCAGCTTTCAGAAGACGCTTTTTTTTTTTTGCTCCTCAACTCAAAAGTTGGATAGTGCCACTTGATGGAACTGCACAGGGCACCAGATGAACCAACCATGGTTCAGTGTATCGGTGTTGATTTAGAATAAAACATAATTGTAATTAAAAGATATTATTACTAATAAGTAATAAATCATTATAAATATTGAAGGCCTTCTCTTAAATTTAATCTATAGATGTACAAAGAAGAAGCTAGATGTCCAGAAATAAAGTTAAAACTCTAAGATAACTTGCTCTTCCTAAACTAACAGCTTTGGTATGGCTGACTGACCTCAAAAAGTGTTGAATCAGCTGGACAGGAAAATAAGACAAGTGCTTTATACATACTAAATGTTTTATAAAAATCAGTACATGGCACAATTAAATATTTCTCGGTATGAAGGTTGGCTGAGGGCTCCTTGATACTGATTATATGTGTAGGTCTTAAATAACAGCACTGCATACATATTTGCTGTTATCCTCAGATAAAAAAAAAACAGTGAAAGTTCTAAGCCATAAAGAAAACAAATCTAAGATGAACACTCATGTGAGTGAATGTTTTTTTTTATGTTGTAAAAACGCAGACGCTAAGATGAGTAATGTTCTTTTACATGGAGTTTTTTGCTGGCAGCCTTTTGTATAGAATTGTGCTGCAGTGGGGGAAGGGAATTTGCTCTTACTCCACTGTTGATTTGGAGTTAGTATGCATAATTAACATGGGATGTTGGGGGTTCAAGGGAAGAAAAAAATTAGGTTTTTATATTTCCAATCATGTTAGATTCATTCTAAAGTGACTGACATCTGAATATTCACTCTTGAGATTGTCTGATATTTCATGAAACACCCATATAACTATACAGTAGATATATGCATGTAGATATATTTAGATAGATATATAATACTAATATATGAAAACATGCCTAGTTGAAGCACAAACCATTATGAAAAACATCAGATGCTTCATTCAATCATGGTTCAAATAATCAGACAAAACATATTACAAACATAAAGCAATTCTTTACATTTGTGATCCCACCACTTAAAATATAATCCATTAATGAATCCAAAAGGTATTCAAACCCAACACAAAAATAATAGGAATTACTTTACATTTCTGATCAATGGTTGCCCTAAACACAAACTAAAACACACGCACACACACACACACACACACACACACACACACACACACACACACACACACACACACACGCACACACGCACACGCGCACACCAGAAACTTCAAAAATAGCATCTGCATCACTTAAAATTCACTAAACACTTTATCCTGTGGATGTTGTGGTGGAAGTCTTGGAGGGATGTTAACAGCAAATGTACAGGAATAAGAGAAAAAGAAAAAGGAAAGCAAATAGAGAGAATGTAACAATGCTGGAGATAGAGACATGTTAGTGAGAACCAGAGATGGGGTTCAGAAGTAATGGTAGAAGAGTACCCCAATAGGGGAACGTATGTCAGCATGTTGAGATTCTACTGATTTTGTGAAGTTAGCTGTGAAAGGCAAACACCTGCTGGTTTTCACTATATTTTGCTTTTCTGTGTTCTCTTACTAGTACATTTTGTTTGCTGCACCAAGTTTTAATCCATCTTTTATTTCTTACCCAATCCAGTCTTCATAAACCTCTAATTTCTTTTTCCAGCAATCAGGATATTTTATAGGCTGTGACTCCTGTGCCCTGGCCCAGCAATCAAGGAGCCTCAATCCTCACCACTAACACCAGAGAGGGTGTCTTATATATGAGGAAAGGATAACAAATACACACAGTAAAGTGCAATTTCCCTTAAGAGCACTCAGAGGTCACAGTCAGTCTGAGGCTGGTTGTTCCCTTGCTCTCCAGGTCCCCAGTAAGACTCCACACTGTCCCAGCTATTGGGCCAGATCTCAGCCTAGTGGGCAAGCTAAAACCTCTAGCACCCTCTCTATAAAAACAATTGTGTCCCTACCCAAGTAGCTGACACACACACTTTGAGAAGAGTTTATACAACCACACAGACACTCCCGAGTAAGGCTGGTACAGGTTCTCCAGCTGTGCCCCTTTTTCCCAGACTATATGGTAGTACCGGCTGCCACCACCCACTAATAATTATCAGTTATGCAAAGGCCCTTAAAAGGGTGTCCAATTACTACTGTGCAATATTATTATCCAATTGGTAGTATAACCCTGGGCTAAAGCTATTAGAGTGACTTTGTACAGTTTTATCAAAGGCATGCAAGTACTCTTAAGAGCTTAAATTATCTCTACACAAACCAGCCACAGTTAAAAGGTTTTAAACTATTTAATAATAAATAATTAAACCCAAAAGACAATACTTTCTACTACACAGTGTTAGTCAAAAGTTCAGAGATCACACAGAAATACTTCAAATAAATCAGTAGTACAGTTCTGGCATCACAGAAAAAAAAACACTTGGTCTAATCTTTCTAGTTTCTAGCTATCTCTAAAAGAAAACACAAGTCTAAGATAACTTACATAAGGCAATAGGTAGTGCTGTAAGTTGGATAGTCAAGACAAAAATGCTTAATGCCTTCTGATTCTCTCTGTTTAAATGGAAATTGCAGTTCTGATAAGCATTACATCATTCTTTCATTTTCCTGATGTTCCCAGGCTGACAGATACTACATTCTATTGTTATCTTGCAACTGCAGGAAACTACATCAATAAAAGACATTCCACTTGTAAACTATAGTAATTATTCCTTAAGTTAAAACAATAGGCAGGATGCCTTCATCTAGCCTATCCAGAGCCGAATTGTAAACATCAAAGACAGTCATGAAATAATTTGAACTTCAAAGGACAAACAAGAAATGCTTGTCTTAGCTTTCTTTACAGTAGACAGCAATGTTGTTACATTGTTTTAAGTTCACATTTCACAGCATATTCGTTCATTTAAGAAAACAAGTCTGTAGTTCACCATTCATATTTACAAATGATAGATTTTTTTTATAAAATCCAAGCTGGCTAGGCTGACAGCCTTCACATAGGCAATATACGCAAAGTACAGGGTTCGATTCCTTCCATCTCCATTTGTCTACTGTGTAACTCTAATCAAGTCGCTTAACCAGACAGTGTCCTTGTGTCACCCTTGAAATTTCACTGGGCTTATATGGTTACCAAATAGGTAGAATAAAAAAAATAGAAATGTATTCCTCTCCCCAAAACTGTTAAAGCCATACCGACATAATACATCTTGAAGACCAGGCACATCTTTGTCTGCTCCCTTTTCACCATCCCTTCCTTCCTCTAAAATTCCAATTAAATGTAAGCATATGATTATTTGTATAAAAAAATTAAAAGCATACTTTAATCCAGCATGAAAATAATTTCATCAGTATAAAAATGTAAAATTATTCCTAACTATCCAGTCTAATCATAATACAAGTTAAAATCTAGAAAATCAAAACTAGTTTGCATGTACATTGGCACAATGGTGGACAGCTTATCATTGTGCCTCACAAGGCTTAGTTCTCTGTTTTAGTTTCCAGCTGAAGTTAATTTTAACTTGATTCTATGTCTTCCCCTGTGACCATAGTGGTTGTCACTGCATGCCCTATTTTTCTCACACATCTCAGGATATGCTGTTAGAGGGAATGACAGACTTGTAAAATGTGTGTGTATGTGTGTGTGTGTGTGTGTGTGTGTGTGTGTGTGTCTGTGTGTGTGTGTGTGTGTGTGTGTGTGTTTGCGTGTGTATGTGTGTGTGTAAACTTGTCTGTGTGTGTGTGTAAACATGTATCCTATAATGGACTGCCTTCCACTTCAGCAGTATTTCTTTGCATTATTCCCACTGAGTGTCGGTACTGGCTTTTACTCTGCTGTAGCCCTGAATAGGATAAAGTAGATATCAGAAATGAATAAATATGGATTGAATCTAATGAATGGATCTAATCATCTTCTATCTCAAATTTAAAATAAGAACCAGATCTAACTAATGTGGGAGTCTAAAACGTCAGTAAAAATGAAATGTATTTAGTTCATTTAGATTTGTAGAATGAATCTAGTTGAGATAGTGAAAATTTGTTCCAGAATTCAAAGAGTCAAAAAGACAAGTTCTCTGGAAGAAATGCACTGCCAAACAGATGGCATCACAACTGATGTCTCTGATGTGCTGCTACAGCAATTCTCTAATAAATCTGTTAAATTAATAAAGCCCAGATCTTTCAATTACTCTTTAAATATCCTGTCTCATCTCAGTTTTTGCCATTTGAAGAGTCCTCATATGCCCCCCCCCCCTCACCCTGACTGTGAAATGGTCATGAACTAACAGAACACAAAAAAAACACTTCCCTGTAGATGGAAACAATTAAACACTTCCAAGAAACTAGCTCATATTCATCAGCAAAGCTATGTTCCCAACTTGGTGCTACAGTAGTTATTTAAAAATGATTTAAAATTAACAAAACACAGATAGTTTTTCATGGTGTCCCAAAAAGCTGCCTTCTGTATGATTCTGCTTATTGCAGAATCCGTACCTATTTCACAAAGTGT
>NC_056725.1:1189901587-1189949087 GCF_019279795.1 Protopterus annectens | reverse complement strand
ATACACCATCTAATGTTAATAGTCATATATCTGACAAGCAGGGAACTTTTCCATGCCTTAGTTGTGTTATCTGTAAATAATTAATGGGAATTTTTTTATTCATCCAGCGACACAGAAGACATATGAGTTTTTTGTTATGCAACCTGTAATACAGTTAATGTAGACTATCTTGCAATTTGCAAAAAATGCACCTCCTTTTATATTTGCAAATGCAGTCGTAGATTAAAAGATCACATTACTGAGCATTACTCTGAAATACGTAGAAAAATTTCCACCAGTGCTTTAACGAAAAATATTATGGATAGGGTTGTGGATCATGAATTTAGTTTGAGTCATTCAAATTATATATAAGAATTGGAGAGAAGGAAACATAGATAATAAATTAGAAGTATGTGAGTATAACTGGATTCTACATTTACAGGCTGACATAGAACCAAGTCTGAATGCTCATGTTAGTATTAAACCTACTTTAAAAAAGAAGGAAATGTGTTTACATTGGTTATTATAAAGACTTTTCTATACATGCATAAACATTTTTTATATATGCATACACATTTTTTAATTTTACCATATTTATATATTAAATATACATATGTTTGTTTTAGTCATTATTGTAGCATTGTCACTTTAATATTTGTGTGTGGGCTGTGCCATGTGATTTTTATAAGGTTTTATAAGAGGGAGGTTCAATTATATGTACTGAAGAACTTAGGAAGGGTTTATATGGACCTGAATCCTTTACATTTTCTAATAAAGTCTTTTGGAGTATCCTTAGTCCGGGTCTATATCATAACATCGAAGTTCTCTAACATTGAATGTTATTATATCAAACCCTAAACACCAAAGTGTGAAAACATCGAACAGACAGAATAGCGATTTTTTTCCTAGAGAAAAAATTTGCTATTCTGAGAAACATACACACAGCACAAACACACACAAAAAACAGCCATCCACACACATACACTTAAAATCCTACACCTAAACTAAACTTTACATACAGTACTAGCTATCCACTTACCTTAACCTAACCCTAACCCTAAGGTCCATCACTATCGCACACTCACCTCACCCGCGCCCTAATCCTAACTCACCTAACCCGCCCCCTAACCCTAACCTACACACAATCGCACACTTACCTGATCCCGCACCCTAACACTAACGTCCACACAACCGCACACTTACCTGACCTGCTCCCTAACCCTAACTCACCTAACCCGCCACCTAAGCCTAACCTACACAGAATTGCACACTTACCTGAACCCGACCCGTAATGCTCCAACATATCGAACGCTGAAAACAGTGAAGCCACAGTAATGGCCCACCGAATTCTTTCCCTGGGAAAGAATTTGATGTCCTGCACCTTCGCTGTTTTCAGCGTTCGACATTACGTGTTCGATATTATAACATTCGATGTTAGAGAACTTCGATGTTATAATATAGTCCCCCTTAGTCCATGGTTGTTTGTTGTTTTGTTGCTTTGCTTTCCGTGGACCTGGTTAACCATAGTGCTGGTCCTTGTTGTTTTAGTCCCGTATACCTTGACATGTTGGATGTTCACTCTATCCATTGTTGACCCACATTGGCTGACATATGAAAATGTTTGACACTTGTATGAGATGACAATCCCAGTAAAGGGAGTATATGCCCATTCCCTGGGGATTGTATGATCTAAGACTTAATATATATATAATTAGCAGGATTTGTGGAGGGGCAGTACTCCATAAGGGGTGTGCAGGGAGAGGGCTTGTCCACTGCTTACATTTTTTTGCATGTTCCAAGGATTAGCCTACAAGCATGCTTCGCAGTATGTCAATGTGTTTTTGTCAACATTTATGTGGATCGACTTTTAGTAGTAGATCCATATATGAATTTATATCTATCTATATGTATGTGTGTGTGTGTGTGTGTGTGTGTGTGTGTGTGTGTGTGTGTGTGTGTATATATATATATATATATATATATATATATATATATATTTATATATATATATATATATATATATATATATATATATAGATATATATAAACACACACACACACACATACATATAGATAGATATAAATTCATATATGGATCTACTACTATATATATATATATATGTGTGTGTGTGTGTGTGTGTGTGTGTGTGTGTGTGTGTGTGTGTGTGTGTATATATATATTTGAATAGAGCTGCTAATATTGGCATTTAGGAATCTAACTAGATCAAATAATGCTCAATTAGTACAATGTTCAAGGCAGACTCAAGACATGTTCTTTGTCTCAACATTTAATCTATTTTCAGGGACCCTGGAAAGAATATTGATACAATATTGGAACATTCTTACTAGAGAAGTGCCATTATTACAAAATGTAAGATTGATGTTCTCCTATAAGAGGGGATGCAACTTAAAAGATTTTTTGGTGCAGAAGTATTTATAAGAAACCACAGGTTAATTTATCAACTACCCTGGAAGCACCAGGGACAAAACGATGTGGAAGGTGTTCAGTCTGCCAGTACATGATGGATTCTTTTCAAAATATTAACGGAAAGAGATTTCAGACGCAGGATGTGTACTCATGCATGAGCACAGGTATTATTTATGCATTAAGTTGCCCCTGTAAAATGTATTACATAGGGGAAAGTAAAAGAAGTTTGAATACTAGAGTCAAAGAACATGTAAGGGACATTAAGAACAATAGAGTGACAAGTCCAGTGGCATGCCATTTTAATGAAGCTCATGAAGGGGACAGTAGAGGGTTACAAGCTTCAGTCCTTGAACAAGTTAAAACAAATTTCATGAGTGAACAAAGTGGCAAATATTGTTTGCGAAAGAAGGAAGCAATGTTGATTTTAAAATTTGATGCATTGTACCCTAAGGGGATGAACAAAGAGTACAACTGGAGAAATTTTATTTAGAAATGTTTTATTGGTTCGTATCTGTTTAAATAGATAATTAAATAATTGGTATGTTGCAGATATTTTAAGGGTATAAAAGGGGAGGTAATAAGAGACAATGATCTTACTCTTTAAAGGCTAATGGTAACCAAGGCGCTAGAGATATGTGATATTTGTTTATTTCATTGTGATTGTGTTATTAAATTTACTGGATTTTATGTACATTTTGTGAATAATTTTTTCAGAGAACCACTTTAGAGGTGCTATGATCTCTGGAGTGAGTTGTGGTTCTGTTCACTTATCTATCAGGTGTTTTTTTTGAGTTGCTAAGAGTGTTTATGTTGGGTTGCAGCAGGAGCATTCCCACTCTGAAGTTAGGTGTGAGTGAAGTAAAGTTTTAAAGAAAGAGGGGTTTCTAGTAGTGCAGATAAGAGGTGGGAGTGAGTTCCAGAGGTGAGCTAGACAGAAGGACAGTAGCTGTTTACCAGGTGGGCTGGCAAGATTGTGTAGTTCGGTCATATTTTGGGTGTTAGATCATAGGAGTCTATTTGGTAGGTGCATAGTAAAGGTAGAGGCAAGAGAAGGAAAGAGAGAGGGACTGAAGATGAGTTTGTGAGCTTGAGTAAGTTGAATATAGGTGAGGTAGTTGGGGGAGCGCTAACCAGTTCAGCTTGTGAAGGGCAATACAGTGATGGGTAGAGGATCTTTAACCAGTAGGGAATTTTTGAAATTTTATTATAACAAGAGGAGAGTTTTATTTATTCAGTATAAATATATATATATATATATATATATATATATATATATATATATATATAGTATATATATTTTTATATGTTTTTTTTTAAAACAACTATAGTCCCCTTCCATCCTGTCCTGCCGTAGGATGCTCGCTCTGCTTGTGGTTTGCCTTTACTGTGTCTAAATCATCTCATGTGTCTATTAGTGAATAATACGATACCCTGGTCTCCAGCCCGGAAAAGTTTTACCCAAGGGAATCCTGCAGTGCTTAATGTAACTTCTTTGACTACTTGGCCTTCCCTCAAGAATTTAACATAACATTTTGCCTTTGGTGTGTCTAAATCATCTCGTGTTTACTACTGAATAATACAGTACCCTGGTCTCCAGCCTAGAAAAGTGTTACCCAAGGGGATCCTGCAGTGCTTAATGTAACTTCTCTGATTACTTGGCATTCCCTCAAGAATTTAACATAATGTGTATGTATCCTATTGTGACATTTCTGTATGCTACTATTGTATATTAATCTCACGTGCATTCGCTAGCAACCTACCGCAGACTTACTATCCCTTTTAGTCTCTAAGCCCCTTCCCATTACTTAACCTGCTTGTGGTGTATCAGTATAGATACTCAGTATGGCGACTAGGTGGCAGCATCCACCCATTGCTGAGAGCCTGGCTTTGGCTCCAACCCCTTGAGCATTCTCCTGCTTCTCTCTACCTCCATACCTAGTGAACTAGTTGCCTTAACACTGTGTCTCCTTACCTCTGAGCCTATCTTCCACCGCACCAATTGTTCTTTGCTGACTTGTCTCCTTCCGTCTTCTTGACTGTAACTGACTCCATTTCTCTTGCTTTTTTTTCCCCCCTCCTCCCTCTTTCATTTGCCTCTCCTGCTTCCTGACTTATCCCCTCCCTCCCTCCTCTTACCTACTTTACTCAACTCCCTCACTTCTTACCTATCCACTCCCCTCCTTCTTATGTTCTCCTCACCCCCCAAAACTTTATATGGATGCCACTACCCCTGGAGCCATTTCTAAAAAAACTATAGTCCCCTTCCATCCTGTCTTGCCATAAGCTGCTGGCTCCACTTGTGGGTAAGTGTTCTCAAATGTTTTACTTTGTAAAATACAATACATGCTTCTGGCATATTTGTTGGTTAAGCTGCTGTTATCTTAAGCAGGCTTTTGTAAAGTGTTTATAGAGTGCTCAAGTGCCACTACTCACTGAAAGTCCAAATACCCAAACGCTCACTCTTTCAGCGCTGCTTGTATTGTACTGTAACTGCTGCTCATTCTGCCCCATTTAATGTTTGTGAAATCTGAAAGTCCTAATTACCCAAACGGTCGCTCTCTGGGCACTGTGTGCATTGTACTGTAATTGCTGATCATTCTGTCCCACTTAATGCTTGTGAAATCTGAAAATCCTTATACCTAAACATTCGCTCTTTGAGCACTGCGTGTATTGTACTGTAACCGCTGCTCATTCTGTCCCACAAAATGCTTGTAAAATCCGAAGCCCTAGCATACCTTGAATAGTTCTAGTGCTGTTGTGCATAGAGCGACAATAGCATGCATATAGTTTGCTCTTGAGTGTTGTGCCTTACTGTACTGTATCAGCATGCTAATATCTCACTCTTGAGTGTCGTGCCTTACTGTACTGTATCAGCATGCTAATATCTCACTCTTGAGTGTTGTGCCTTACTGTACTGTATCAGCATGCTAATATCTCACTCTTGAGTGTTGTGCCTTACTGTACTGTATCAGCATGCTAATATCTCACTCTTGAGTGTTGTGCCTTACTGTACTGTATCAGCATGCTAATATCTCACTCGAGTGTTGTGCCTTACTGTACTGTATCAGCATGCTAATATCTCACTCTTGAGTGTTGTGCCTTACTGTACTGTATCAGCATGCTAATATCTCACTCTTGAGTGTTGTGCCTTACTGCACTGTATCAGCATGCTAATATCTCACTCTTGAGTGTTGTGCCTTACTGCACTGTATCAGCATGCTAATATCTCACTCTTGAGTGTTGTGCCTTACTGTACTGTATCAGCATGCTAATATCTCACTCTTGAGTGTTGTGCCTTACTGTACTGTATCAGCATGCTAATATCTCACTCGAGTGTTGTGCCTTACTGCACTGTATCAGCATGCTAATATCTCACTCTTGAGTGTTGTGCCTTACTGTACTGTATCAGCATGCTAATATCTCACTCTTGAGTGTTGTGCATTACTGTACTGTATCAGCATGCTAATATCTCACTCTTGAGTGTTGTGCCTTACTGCACTGTATCAGCATGCTAATATCTCACTCTTGAGTGTTGTGCCTTACTGTACTGTATCAGCATGCTAATATCTCACTCTTGAGTGTTGTGCCTTACTGCACTGTATCAGCATGCTAATATCTCACTCTTGAGTGTTGTGCCTTACTGCACTGTATCAGCATGCTAATATCTCACTCTTGAGTGTTGTGCCTTACTGTACTGTATCAGCATGCTAATATGTCACTCTTGAGTGTTGTGCCTTACTGTACTGTATCAGCATGCTAATATCTCACTCGAGTGTTGTGCCTTACTGCACTGTATCAGCATGCTAATATCTCACTCTTGAGTGTTGTGCCTTACTGTACTGTATCAGCATGCTAATATCTCACTCTTGAGTGTTGTTCCTTACTGTACTGTATCAGCATGCTAATATCTCACTCTTGAGTGTTGTGCCTTACTGCACTGTATCAGCATGCTAATATCTCACTCTTGAGTGTTGTGCCTTACTGTACTGTATCAGCATGCTAATATGTCACTCTTGAGTGTTGTGCCTTACTGTACTGTATCAGCATGCTAATATCTCACTCGAGTGTTGTGCCTTACTGCACTGTATCAGCATGCTAATATCTCACTCTTGAGTGTTGTGCCTTACTGTACTGTATCAGCATGCTAATATCTCACTCTTGAGTGTTGTTCCTTACTGTACTGTATCAGCATGCTAATATCTCACTCTTGAGTGTTGTGCCTTACTGCATTGTATCAGCATGCTAATATCTCACTCTTGAGTGTTGTGCCTTACTGCACTGTATCAGCATGCTAATATCTCACTCTTGAGTGTTGTGCCTTACTGCACTGTATCAGCATGCTAATATCTCACTCGAGTGTTGTGCCTTACTGCACTGTATCAGCATGCTAATATCTCACTCTTGAGTGTTGTGCCTTACTGTACTGTATCAGCATGCTAATATCTCACTCTTGAGTGTTGTGCCTTACTGTACTGTATCAGCATGCTAATATCTCACTCTTGAGTGTTGTGCCTTACTGTACTGTATCAGCATGCTAATATCTCACTCTTGAGTGTTGTGCCTTACTGCACTGTATCAGCATTCTAATATCTCACTCTTGAGTGTTGTGCCTTACTGCACTGTATCAGCATGCTAATATCTCACTCCAGTGTTGTGCCTTACTGCACTGTATCAGCATGCTAATATCTCACTCGAGTGTTGTGCCTTACTGCACTGTATCAGCATGCTAATATCTCACTCTTGAGTGTTGTGCCTTACTGTACTGTATCAGCATGCTAATATCTCACTCTTGAGTGTTGTGCCTTACTGTACTGTATCAGCATGCTAATATCTCACTCGAGTGTTGTGCCTTACTGCACTGTATCAGCATGCTAATATCTCACTCTTGAGTGTTGTGCCTTACTGTACTGTATCAGCATGTTAATATCTCACTCTTGAGTGTTGTGCCTTACTGTACTGTATCAGCATGCTAATATCTCACTCGAGTGTTGTGCCTTACTGTACTGTATCAGCATGCTAATATCTCACTCTTGAGTGTTGTACCTTACTGTACTGTATCAGCATGCTAATATCTCACTCTTGAGTGTTGTGCCTTACTGCACTGTATCAGCATGCTAATATCTCACTCGAGTGTTGTGCCTTATTGCACTGTATCAGCATGCTAATATCTCACTCTTGAGTGTTGTGCCTTACTGTACTGTATCAGCATGCTAATATCTCACTCTTGAGTGTTGTGCCTTACTGCACTGTATCAGCATGCTAATATCTCACTCTTGAGTGTTGTGCCTTACTGTACTGTATCAGCATGCTAATATCTCACTCGAGTGTTGTGCCTTACTGCACTGTATCAGCATGCTAATATCTCACTCTTGAGTGTTGTGCCTTACTGCACTGTATCAGCATGCTAATATCTCACTCTTGAGTGTTGTGCCTTACTGTACTGTATCAGCATGCTAATATCTCACTCTTGAGTGTTGTTCCTTACTGTACTGTATCAGCATGCTAATATCTCACTCTTGAGTGTTGTGCCTTACTGTACTGTATCAGCATGCTAATATCTCACTCTTGAGTGTTGTGCCTTACTGTACTGTATCAGCATGCTAATATCTCACTCGAGTGTTGTGCCTTACTGCACTGTATCAGCATGCTAATATCTCACTCTTGAGTGTTGTGCCTTACTGTACTGTATCAGCATGCTAATATCTCACTCTTGAGTATTGTGCCTTACTGCACTGTATCAGCATGCTAATATCTCACTCTTGAGTGTTGTGCCTTACTGTACTGTATCAGCATGCTAATATCTCACTCTTGAGTATTGTGCCTTACTGTACTGTAACTCATAGACATTCTATGATTGTCCTCAATAGCTGCAATATTCACAGCACACTAAAAGCTCGCTCTTGAGTGTTGTACTTTCCGGTGCAAACTTTAAACATAGAGTGACTTCGTGTGCTACTGCCCTTTCCTGTTTAAACTCTATGCACTGCCTTTGATTTTTTTAAACTGCTGATACATTGTATTTCAGTTGTAACTTTACTACTGCTGATATATTTGTAGTTTTTCACTGCCGAAACTCTGTTACAATCTTGTGATGCATTTGTAACACTTTATTGCTCGTTCCTGAGGTGCTGCATTTACAGAAATGTGATTTACGGTCTTTCGAACTGTGTTTTCCTTGTACTACTGTTACATATTTTGAAATATGATTATGGTTTATAGAACATTTTTTTCTCCCTTTTTCTGCTTATTGAGCTGTGACTATGGTTTATAGGACACTTTTGTTTTCTCCCTTCTTTTCTACTGCTGCAGAATTATTATACTGTATATGTGTTTTACGTACAGGACTATTTAGTTTTGCTAGCCCCCCCCCCCCACATAGTCCACCTAGGCCCTAGTGTTGCTGTTACACATATACTTAACACCTACCCCCAAGTTTTCTAACTCCATTCAATTAGTATTACCCAATGTAAGACCTCCTTTCCCTTTCTAGTTACTAAAATATTGTTACCCTGCTAATAACTGTTCTTCCTTCCAATCTGTACAGTTTGCCTTCGCTGTGTATAAATCATCCCAAGTGTCTACTATTGAATAATACAGTACCCTGATCTCCAGCCTGGAAAAGTGTTACCCACTCTTTGGGTACAGGATATGTACCTAAAGAGTGGCGTACAGCAACAGTGGTCCCTCTCCACAAAGGTGGTGCCTCAACGGATCCTGGAAACTATCGCCCCATAAGCCTGACTAGCTTGGTCTGCAAAGCTATGGAAAAGATCATCATGGACCTCATAAATAAAGATATTGGGGACCTACAGACACTGGATCCTACCCAGTTCAGCTTTGTTAAGGGCAGATCCTGCCTCTTAAACCTGGTCAATTTCTTTGAAACAGTCACCAAGGCCATTGATGAGGGGAAGGTGGTCCACACAGCCTACCTGGACCTCACAAAAGCCTTCGATACAATACCCCACTCGGGCATTATAAATAAGCTCACCAGCTTAAATATAAACCCCTATGTCACTAGATGGGTTGCAAACTGGCTCAAGGACAGAACCCACATGGTTAGAATTGCTGGAGCCATGTCAGACTCCAAATCAGTTACAAGTGGCGTCCAACAAGGCTCAGTCCTGGGACCTCTCTTGTTCGGTATATATTTCTCGGAGGTACAGACCAACACGGAAGGACTGTGGCTGATCAAGTTCGCAAATGACTGCAAACTGGGTGCCATAATCGACTCTCCAGCCAACACAAGCATCCTCCAAAAGGGCCTCATAGAAACAGACAACTGGTGCCAGAGCCATGGCCTCAAGCTAAACGCCAAAAAGTGTATAGTCATCCCCTTTGGCAAAAATAAAGTGCCCACAAATTACCACATAGGTGGTAATCCATTAAGTACAGAAGAAGTAATTAGGGACCTGGGGACCCAAGCTTATAGCAATCTCTCATTTGACAACCATGTGGCCAAAGTGGTTAGAAAAACATTTTATATAGCCCACCTAATCATGAAGGGATTCACATCTAGATCAGGGGAGATCATCGTGCCTCTTTACTCATCCCTCATCAGGCCCATAATTAAGTACAATGCCCCTTTTGGGGTGTACCTTACCAGACACCTGCAGCAACTGGAAAGACCCCAAAAGTACCTCACCATGAGGATCAAAGGGCTCAAACAGATGCCATATGCTGCCCGGTTAAAGAAACTCCAGCTCTACTCAGTGGCATACCACCTGCTCAGAGGCGATCTGTGCCTGACGTATAAAGCCGTGTCCAACCCGGAATTAATGGACATGCTGCACCTCAGAAAATCCAAATCCCATCGAGCTATGCACTCGAGAGACTTGAACCTCAGCACTGAAATAAATAGGACATGCTGGAGGAACAGATTTATAACCCAGAGGCTCCCTTCACTCTGGAATAAAATCCCAGTCCAGGTAAGGCAGAGTCCCTCATTGACTCTCTTCAAGAGGAATCTTGATGAGTGGATGAGAGATCATAGGTTTACCCCGGGTATCACTTCTGTGTCACTGTTAGACAGAGGCACAGTATACTAACCTCGAAAAAGGGCATAGCAAAATTAATTTAAAATGGGTGGCGAAAGCCAAACACACTCTGGCTAGGCTTATAAATGCCCTAGGGCAGATAGCCTAGTATGAACCTATGAACCTATGAACCAAGGGGATCCTGCAGTGCTTAATATAACTTCTCTGACTACTTGGCATTCCCTCAAGAATTTAACATAAAATGTATGTATCCTATTGTGACATTTCTATATGCTACTATTGTATATTAATCCCACATGCATTTGCTAACAGCCTATCATGGACTTACTGTCCCTTTTACTCTCTAAGCCCCTTCAAATTACTTTACCTGCTTGTGGCTTATCAGTATATCTACTCAGTGTGGCCACTAGGTGGTAGCATCTACCTATTGCTGAGATCCTGGCTTCAGCTCCAACCCCCTGAGCATTCTCCTTCTTCTCTCTACATCCATACCTAGTGAACTAGTTGCCTTAACACTGTGTCTCCTTACCTCTGATCCTGTCCTCCACCTCACCGATTGTTCTTTGCTGACTTGTCTCCTTTCGTCTTTTTGGTTCTTCCTACTCCGTTCAAGTCTCACTCTGCTCCCCTACACTGTCCCTAATTCCCACCTGCCCTGACACCTCTACACTTACACACATAGAACTACACCCACAAATTCCATCACCCAATACATTCTTTCCATCCCCACCCATAATTATCCCTCCTCCATCCCAGCCCTACTAATCTAGCACACCCTTCGCATCCTATACAATCTAACCATACTTGGTATAGCCCAACCCCAACCAATCAACACTATATTGACACTAGCTCTTCTAAGAAACACTATGTTCGCAAAATATACCTCTTTAATAATCCAACTACTTCTTTTTGTCACTCTGTCCTACCTAAACCATTTCACCAGACCTCTAAATTGCACTCATTCCCCTCTTTCCATACAACTTGTCCACTCCCCTTCTAACACACACTTCAACCTTTATTTCCCCCTATCTCTACTCCTTCAATAATCATCTACTATTCCCCTACAAACTCAAACCTACCCCCAACTATTCTCCTCCCATCATTATCAGCTCAACTCTATCAAAGTACATAATCCATAAACTAGTAGATAAATAATCTAAACACCTCTTTACCCATATCCACCAACTAATTACCAATCTTCTCTCTGGTGACATTCACCCTAACCCTGGCCCAAACCCAAGCCCACCTCCCCCATGCTCCCCACTCAACTGGGAAATCTCTCCTTTTCTCAGCACTACATGCCAAAAGTGTATGCAACAAAATCCCTAAACTTCATTCCTGGCTTCTCCACAATCAGTCTGATATCCTTGCTATCTCTGAAACCTGGTTGAAACCCCATATAAAAGACTCTGAATTAACACCTCTCAACTAATGAATCAATAGAAATGATAGACTACACAAAACAGATGGTGGAGTTGCTCTCCTCTACCTATCCTCCCTGTCTGTTACTCCCTATACCAAGCCCATCCCCGACTTTGCAAATGCAGAACTTATTCCTGCCTCACTTTAGGTAAACAAACACAAACTTATATGTACAGTCACCCTATATATCCCCCCTGGTGATAATATCCCAATCCTCAAAGACATTCTCTCCTGGTTTTCCACCATCACCAATGCAAGTATAATCCTAGGTGATGTAAACATTAAATGAACCACCACTGAATCTCCTACAAGCTTCCTAAATATAAACCTCTACAATTTCTCCCACCTCATCAATTCTACAACCAGACCTTCCAAGGTCTATCCCTCTGGAAGCACCCTTAATTGGATTCTTGTCTCCCCCCCTCATTACTTCTCCGATAGTGGTACCCTTCCCGACCTGCTGAGTGACCACTTTCCTTCTTTTGCTCATCGCCAGCCATCCTCCATACAACTATCCCATAATCATATTTCTACACACTCCCTAAAAACTTTCAACCTCAATACTTTCACCAACTCACTAAAACATATAAACTGGAGCCCATTAAAAACCCTATCCCAAAAAAATGCCATCACGTACTTCAATACAACTTTCTTAAACCTATTAGACTCCTTTGCCCCCCTAAAAACAAAATGAATCAAAAGTAACTCCATCCCATTGTTAACTAAAGACACCTTAGCCACCATGCATATTAGAGACAAAGGTTGGAAATGCTACCACAAAAACAAAACTATCCTTACCGAAATGAATACAAAACACTTCAAAACAAAGTAAAAAACATATTATCTCAGAACACAAATCCTATTTCTTTACACTCCAAAATAACTACAAAACAAACCCCAAAAAGTTCTGGAATGGAATCTCCTCTCTCATTAACCAAGACAAAAAAGGAAATCCCTGCCCTGATTCAAATGCTTCTGCCACAGATTTAGCCATTCAATTTAATTCTTTCTTCATTGATTCCATTACCAACCTAACATAATCCTTCTACAAAAACCCTACTCCCCCAACTCCACCCTCCCCATCCCCTATCCCTAGCATTTACACCTCCCTCCTCCCTTCTCTATGAACCCCATCCTTATATCTACTATAAAAAAGAACTTCTTCAGAAACTGAAACCATGCTTTAATGCCCCCGATCAAATTCCTTCTTACTTTCTAAAGATAGCTGCAGAAGCCACTGGCTTACCCATATGCATTTTAATAAATCGGTCTATCAAAGAAAGTTACGTTCCCCAACTGTGGAAAAAGGCCTATATTATCCTCTTCACAAAGGGGGCAACAATAACAATATCACTAACTTTCGTCCTATTGCCATCTCATCCCCCATCTCTAAACTTCTCGAAAAATGTATCTACCTACAACTTTTACCTTATCTCATAAACAACCACCTTCTAACTCCCACACAACATGGATTTAGGCCTGGCCACAGTGAAATGAGTTTTCAGTAATTTGAGTTTTCAGCAAAGTGGTCAGAGTGAAATAAAATTCAGTGAAAAGACTTCAACGAAACAAAGTAGACCCATACACACACACACACACACACACACACACACACACGCACGCACACACACGACGCATGCTGCGCACACACACACACACACACACACACACATATATATATATATATATATATATATATATATATATATATATATTATTGGTGCAGTGGTTAATGCTGTTATCTCACAGCAAGAGTTTCTCTGGTTCGATTCTTGGCTGGGGTGCCTTATGTGTGGAGTCTGCATGTACTCCCTGTGGTCACATGGGCTTTTTCCAGGTGCTCTCCTTTCCTCCCACATGCTAAAAACATGCAGTAGGTGGATTGCACACTATAAATTGGTCATAGGTGCGAGTGAGTGGTATGAATGATGTACTGTGGCAGTGCTGGCCAACTGGTAGTGTAACCCTTGGTTTGAGATGATTGTCACTGCTGAAGTGACACCCCAACCCCATGTGCAAAAATGGGAAAAAGGGGTTGAGAATGGATGCATAAATATATATATATATATATATATATATATATATATATATATATATATATACATGTATTTATACACACACAAATACATACACATGCACGCACACGTACACACACACACACACACACACACACACACACACACACACACACACACACACACACACACACACACACACACACACACACACACACACACACACACGCATGCGCACACACACAAAATGCAAGCAAAAGCTTTTCTGATACATTGCAAAACACTGTTAATGCTTCTCAAAATTCCTTTTTCTAGGAAATAATGAGCAGTTTTCACATTAATCTCTGCATGTGAAAAAAAAAAGTCAGTAAGAACTCCTGTTGTATGTAATATGTGTAAGATTAAAAACAATTTGTTGGAATCATAACTTAAGATAACTTCTTTTACTAATAGTATGAAGGCAATATCCATTACTATATTGTTGTCTGAAGCCAGGACACTAAGAAGGGGCTATTCAAAAGTGTGTAATGCCTACACTTCACGTTTTTGCCTCAGCATATAGTCTGCACTATAACAAAAATCTACAGCAGATGAAACAGGGTATCGGTATCTTCATGTCTTCTAATATGAGTGCTTGACTGAATTTTGAAATTTGAAGTAAAATGCAAAACAAATACACTTGTCACATTTAATGAATACCTTTCTGGTACTTCTGTTTTCAGATAAAGTGCTAATGTTACCATCTCCATCTTCATAACATTAATAATAAAAAAAAAACTTTTAAGAGGGATGACAAAGAGTTCATTTTCAGTGTAAAAAGCATAGTAATACCTTGTCTGTAATAGGAGTGTGCGTAGTTATCTTTATTTTGTAATGGTGTATTGTATTTTATAAAATAAATTGTAAGTCTGAAGGTCTAAAATATAAGCAGAGTATTTTATGTTATTTAACAAATTTTCAAAAGGAACAACACAGTCACCCAAGCAAGTTAGTTGTGTTACATAGAACTGACTATATGAGCTGTCAAGTAAGTTAAGAATGTATACCTTAATATCATGTCACATGCATCAGCGTTAGTCCGAGAGTGTTTGATAGAGACTTTGATCAAGTAATATTAATACTGTATACAGACAAATAAGAAGGTTGATGTACAGATACTTATACAAATTGTCTTTGGCAATAGTGTTTATACTGCAGAGGCCAAAATAACAACATGGGTCATATGCAATCCTTTCAGGAGAATAGAACATAGGATTCACTATACGACAGTACTGACTGCAAAAAAAATCCAAACCTGTCTTAGCACCCCTTTCATTCACTCCCCCCCCCCCCCCAGCTGCATGGCTTCAGTTCTATGCCCTGTTCTTGTCTTATCTCTACTAGAATGAATTCTTTAGTAGTGGAGGCTGAGTGGATTCAATTCATACTCCATGCAGTTTTTTTAATTCTCCCTACAACTAGCAAAAAGAAGCAATTGCTCACAAAGGACTACAGACTGATTATTCTAAACTCTAGTACTGTCTCAGGTTCAGCTTGCTAATTTTTAATACTAAGACAACCCACTCCATTCTGTTTAAAACCCACTAATGACTTACATCCATTTTGTTAGAAACTCACAAAAAGACTAATTATACTTTGTTGGTATACAGAGCACATACAGCTACTCAGATATTATTGCAAGAGCACTTATGTATTTAATTTAAGACTTGGTTTTCTTATAATTATCATGTTGAAACTGCCATTGGTGCTGCGATAGCGTTGTCGCCTCATAGCAAGACGTTGTCCCGTTCGATTCTCAGCTAGAGCTTCTTCTGTGCGAAGGCATACGTGGATGGGGCGTGCCTTCGTTGAAGGTTGTGCATCAGGACTGCTAACCCGGTAAGTAAAAATCCACTACCAATCATTAGTGGACAGGAGTTCCGCTGTGGCGACCCCTAACCGGGAAAAGCCGAAAGACACAAACAAATCATGTTGAAACTGCCATTAGTAAGACACAAGGACAACAGAAATTGCATGATAACTTGTCTGGCTTGTAACAGTTCAGGATATATACACAAAAGGTAAAATACACCATTTTCAAAACATGACTACAACTTACTAGTAAAATAGTAGATGCTTCCTGCAATATTATGCATCTGCAACTCACTCTTAATAAGATATATAAACCAGTCCAGTCATCGCTTACCCTGTTGAAAAGTGAACTGCCTACCACCAGCAGAGAGAGCAAACCTTCCCTTTCAGACAGTGGATGCCTGATTTTTTAACTTAACAGTGATTAGTGCTGTCCCAGTGCAACATAAGCTCAAAGCCATTGCTAATACATGTCCTCTTAAATCCCAGCATTCATGTTGTTGTTGAGGAATATGCTTTTTTCAAGACTGCCATAGCTGTCTAGAATTTCCTGCCATCAGACATTAGAAATCTCTCTTAATATACAAAATGAAAAACTAAACTTCTTAATAACATGTCTACATCTTTCTGCAACTTCTGTTAAATATTCCAATCCTGTAAGTAAGGCAAGTTAAACATCTTAGCAATATTTTGTCTTGATTGTCTCATAGTATTACATGCATCAGCGAGATGATAGGCATATAGTAAAATGCTCTATGAAACACACAGAAATGACAGTCATAGAGTCAAATACAAACATTCAGGAAGCTGCTTTACAATGTTGAAGGGGAATACCACAAAGATTCCGAAATCCAGCAGGGGAAAACGTAGTACTCCCCCCGCCCCAGGGAAACATATACACAAAGAAAATGGTCATGTATACTGACAATTAAATACTATATATGCAAGAAATGTGAGGATTATTTGACTTACACAGTTAAGCTGCATTCATATTTATTACACTACATAACCATAGCCAGGGACTTTTGACTGTAGCTTTCCATAAACCTTAACCTGGAGAAAAGAAGTCCATAAGATTAAGAAAGCTTATAGAAGTGTAATGAAATTAATTTTCTATGCCTGTTAACAGATACCTGAGTGAAATAATAGAGTGGACTGGTCTACTTGAACCAAAGCTTAGAAAGCACAATAATTCCTTGATTTGTCAACACACCTTCAAAAGAGACTATGGCTGCTATGGCTATACGGTATATGCATTTTAAAAGAATTCCCCTGCACGGAAGTGATTGCATGGCTCAAAATGACCTGGTAGACAAAAAACAAAAGCCAGCAACTTTTTTTTTGCATTTTTAACATATTCTATTAAGATCAAGGGAACTCATACAATTATGAGTGTGCCATGACAGGCTATAACAACTCAACACCATATACAAACGCAACACACACACACACACACACACACACACACACACACACACACACACACACACACACGTGCACGTGTTTGTTGCATTTGTGTGTGGTATTATAGCCTGCTTAGTTTTTATGACACTGTTAGAGATACAGTTGTTCATAAGGAATATCTTTTGGTTACTTTAGATGTCCAGACTCTTTTGATGATAATATCGAATGATCTTGAAGTTCAAGCAATGAGATCATTTTCATGCATGAGAAGCAGTTATGAACCTACTCTCACTGATGTTATATGCATTCTTTTGGAAATTATAGTAGAAAATAATGCGGTTACCAATTCTGATAAATATTTCCTACAAGTACAGGGTGTAGTGATGGGCACATCCTGTGCTAATAGTTAAGGGAATATCATGATGGTCAATTGGGAGGACTAATATGTGCTGAAAGGGCATCCATATATTAGACATATTGGACTATATAAGCATTTTGTTAATTATATCTTTCTTCTGTGGAATGGGACATTGGATGAATTAAAGAGATTTCTTATATACTTGGAAAGCACCACCACATTTCTGTTTTATTGTGCAATATTTCATGGAATATATTGATTTTTTAGATGTTCATCTTTATATATCACAAGAGAAGAAAATTAACGGGTCTATATTATAACATCAAAGTCTAAAAACTTCGAATGTTATAATATTGAACCCATTCAATCAAAACACCAGAAAACCGAACAATCAGTATAGCGAATTTTTTCCCCGACAAACATAAACACAACTCAAGCACTCCAAAATAAATAATCCACACACATACACTTCACAAAACCCTACACTAAACCAGACATACACCACTAGATACCCACTTACCTTAACCCAAATCTAACCCTAAGGTCCCTATCGCACACTCATCTTACCTGCTCTCTAACCCTAACTCACCTACCCCACCCTAACCCTCACGTCCACACAATCGCACATTTACCTGACCCGCGCCCTAACCCTAACTCACCTAACCCACTCTCAATCGCACACTCACCTTCATTCGCACACTTAACTTAACCCAGTCTGTAACCTTCGCTCCACAGTTGAGGAAATAGCGAAGTTGCAGAAACAGCCCACTGAATACTTTCCCTAGGAAAGTATTCAGTGTTCTGCAGCTTTGCTATTTCAAGCGTTCACTCTCCTGGGTTCGATATTATAACATTCGAAGTTTTTGAACTTCAATGTTATAATATAGACCCAAAATTAACACCCATTTGTATGGAAAATCTTGTTTGAAGAACCATCTGCTTCCACCATACAAGTATATATCCTGGATTTGTATTTAATAATGTTGTTAAGGGTTAGATGCTGAGGGTTTCTCATTTGAGTACTGTAGAGTGTCTGTCTGGAGAAGCAGTTGATAGGCTGGCAAGAGACTTTTACGAGAGAGGATATATACCACAAATGATTGGTTTGAGTGGTTTCTGGTTCAACTGAAATGAGGAACACCAGGGGAAGACCATTTTTTCAGGTTGTGACCAGTGAGTAATGAGGGCTCATATGAGGAAGACAAGGAGAAACAGAGATCTTTGGCTGACTTTAACCTTCGCCAATGATATCGACAGTGTATGTCAAGTTATTAGGCAGAACTGGGACATCTTTGATCACATCAAGGATGTAGTGGGTTTGAAACCAAAGTTTGGTTTCAGAAATTGCCTTTTATTGAAGAGATTATGTTATTGACCCAGGAGTACATGTAAAGTGTTGAGCAACAGAACAGGTGTTTTCCCTTGTTGATCATGCAGTACCTGTAGGCACATTATGTACATTATGAAAGACAATCTGTTTATATATCCAGTGTCTGGTAAGTCATTTTCTCTTGGAGATTATGCAGATTGTTGGACATTTAATATTGTTTATCCAGCTAGATGTCAACAGTGTCAGGGCTTTTATGTTGGCAAAAGTAATAAACAGTTGAGAGAATGCACACTTCAGCATATGAGGGCTATACTCTCTCAGAAACAAACTAATGCCTTGGTAAAGCATCTAATGATGTTTAAAGAACTTGCCCAAGATAGCACAGATGAGATGGCTAGCCAGCCTACAAGCTGATAAATTACCTGGATTGAATCAATGTTTTCCTTTAAATCTGCCATTGAGAGGCAGAGGTTAATGCACTAATTGAATTTATTTATTTATTTTTTTGGAATGACATCATCTAAAAAGGTTTTAATTTGAATTAGTGTGTTGTTTTCTTTTGTATGTAGACCTGAGGAAGGGCTTCTACCTGAAAGCATTTGTCTTCTGCTATTAAAGATGTTATGGGATCTGCTGTAGTGCTGAGAGTCATGGTTCTTTTTGTAAATTACAGAATTTTTTCTAAGTTTGCATATAAAAAAGGCAAAAATTTGAAGCCAAAATTATGCTAGAAAGAGAATAGATTTTTACAGCAAAAAAAAAAAAAAAAGCAACAGGAAAGGTACTGGACCATCCCCAGGGTTTAATAAAATCTGTGTAGGCACCATGTAGACCCTACATGGACTGTATCCATGTACACAGCCATGGTTCCCCCATGGCAGTGCATCATGTATATTAATGATGGCGTGCTGTTGAAGGAGACCATGGGAACAAGGACATTGAATCCATGTTGGGAAAAGTGTAGCGGCTACCCATGGTTATAGATGTCTGGTCAGGTGTTATATATAGGATGAGGCTCCTTGTGATGCCCTCCACTACTGCTGAAATGCTGTGTATTGTTTAAATGTGTAATATTTTATTTTTATGAATTTCTTTCCCTCTCTGTATCTTTCTGTGGCATGACATGGATTGCAGCAATGCTAAGCTGTGCTCACATATAGACAGCTGACACCTGCTATACATCTAAAAATAGAAACTGGATGTAATTAATTATCATAATTACATTTTTTTGTTGTTGTTTAATTGCCGTTTGTGTGACATGATGCAGAGCACTGCAAAGCCGAGCAGCGCTCAGACATACATAGACAGCAGCTGTCAGTATCTAAAAATAGAAAGAAACAAGATGTAATTAATTATTTATTTCTGGGTCTATTTAAGAGTGTTTGGGCAGAATGGCACAGTGGTCAACAATGCTAACAGGTAGCCCAGTAGTATATGTGAAGGTATACTAGTTTTCATAATATCCAAGTAGATAAATGAGTTACAGCCTAATGCTTAGTAGGTCCTCGGTTCAGGTCTGTAGCAGTCATAAGATGTCTGTAATTTAATTTACTATATATGTTTCATTTTAAAAACAAATTTGTGAAAATGGCACCACTGCGCTGTGCTGAGCACTGCTTAAACATGCTAGCAGCTACTACTGTTTGAGCAGTGCTAAGCTTAGCTAAACTTCAGTTGTGTGAGTTTTCCCACTGCTTAGCTCTGCTTAGCTGGCTTGCGCTCTGCTAAGCAATGCAGCACTTTTTGGAATGTTCCTCAATGACATGCAAGGGTGGGAAAACAGCCTATATTAAGAGCAATAGGCAGGAATTTGGCACCATTCTTTGGAGTCTGATTATCTGCAGACATGCCAGGTGGTGTTGAAGAGGGTGCACACTTTCAGGTGCAAAGACTGGGTGTTCAGGAGACTAGGGTCTTTTTTGGGCTCCTGTAAAAATTTATGAACCCAGGCGGATGCAGGGTGATTTCCAGGGCTCAGAATGTAAGGCAGAGGCCAGGGACCATTTGGCTAAGGAACTAACCAGTACTATTGGTATCCCCTGCACTGGTGAGCAGTGTCATTACCATTATGGTGACCTGAAGAGAAGAAAGAGGGGAACCTTGGGCACCTGGGTCCAAGAGGCACAAGCTGTGAATGCCCCACAAATATATAAATATGTTTTCCACTGTTTTATCTAATTGCAAGCTGAATGTCTGCAAAACTGGTATGCATAATGTTGTGCTTCTCTCCCAACAGCTGCAGCTGAGAGGGCTTGCAATATTGAGTCCCATGTCTGATGCCTGGCCTAGTTGCACCAAGTGTGGTAAGTATGGATTTATTATGCTAACTGCAGTGTAATAAGTAAGAAAGAGTAAAGTGTTTACTGCAATAAATTATATACAATAAAAACTGCAGTGCAATAAATGGACAAGTAGAACTGTAGTGCAATAAATGGGCAATTAGAGCTTTAGTGCAATAAATGCACAATACTGTATTGTAATAAACAATAAACAATAACAATAAGCAAAATGGTGTACAGCAGGATTGTATTGTCATAACCATTGCAGTAGAGCTGTATGCATTGCTTGTCTATGGTAAGGTTACTGCAGTCAAGTGTAACACTGTCTTCAGGCCAATATCAGTCACATAAGGCTCTTTGTTCCTCCTACTGAGTGAGGTAGCTCTCTCTATGGGCAGATATTGTGTGTGGACTTCACAGACATTTTTCAGCAATATCAATAAAGTGTTAAGCAGTGTTGTTGATTCCTAAAGAAATCTGTTTTAATAAATGCTGCACAGCTGTATGCCATGCATGTGTGTTCTACTGTCACTGCAGTCAAGTATAACACTGTAATAGTTTTAGAATTCAAAACAAATTAATTCGCATAATTCTCTAATTTTCTCCCATTCCAGGAGCAAAACGTTTATGGTTGAGGTAGCCCATGTTATGTGTGGATATGGTTGTGTTTAGATTTCACAGATACTTATCAGCAATACCAATAAAGTGTTAAGCAGCATTGTTGATTCCTAAATAAATCTGTCTAAAAATTTCCAGTACGGCTGTATTTGTTGCATGTCAGTATTATGTTGCTGCAGTCATTTGTTACATTATTTGCAGATGTCCCTGTATTCACAGCTATTGACTTCTAAACCCATGCCTGCCAACTAAGGCATGATGGTTGTCTAGTTTATGTACTGTACACAAAAAAAACTCTTAAGTGTCATGATTTCTCATAATGTAATTACAACTGCCTAATCCGTCTGTCACAGGATTACCAGAAAAATGACTGCTTGGAATGCAATGTATTATCAAACCACTTACAGAACACCTTGGTAGTTATATAAGTCCACATTACGTGAAAGTGTTCTGTGTAGTTGTATACCTGCATTTGCCATTTCTTGGTGCATACTGACCTATGCTAACAGCTTGAGTGGTATGTACATGCTACATCAGCTATAGGAGAATTGTAGTCATTGTACTCAAAACCGACACTACATGCCTGTACAGTATTTATTACCAGTATTTTCAGGGATATAGTACTGGTAATAAATACTGTACAGGCATGTGGTGTCAGTTTTGTATTTTCAGGTTTTCAGGGATATAGTGTTAGCCGCGGTGGTACAGCAGTAGCATTGTTGCCTCACAGCAAGAGGTTCTCCTGTTCGATTCTCTACTGTAGAGTGCCTTCTGTGCGGATTCTGCATGTCCTCCCCACAGTCGAGTGGCCTCCGAAAGACATGTGTGAATGGGCGTGCCTTCGCTGAAGGCTGGGCATCAGGCTGGCAACTCAGAACCATAAAAATCTACTGCCAATCATTAGCGGACCGGAGTTCCACTGTGGCTACCCCTAACTGGGAAAAGCCAAAAAGACAAACATTTTCAGGGATATAGTCTGCATTGTCAGTAATGGAATATTTCTCTTTGTCTCTCCCCAACCCTTATCTTCATTTATTTATTATTGTTATTTATTATTATGATTTAATATTAACATATTTTGTTTAACTAACTATATTTTGATAAAATGTGATTTATTATTATGTTTATTATGATTTAATTTTAACATATAACTGACTGGTTGGCCTTATGGTTTAATTCCTACTGGTATGCTGGTAACATATTGACTGTTATGTTACTTAATATTGTGTTACACATAATATACATTAATATGTATTTGGATTAATAAATATGATGTTCCATTCTATTAATACTAACAATGGTTTGGTTATTATTTACTTTAACTTATTGCTATAACTCATTTAACACAGCACATCAAGGTAGTCCAGTTCCAGATGATCCACCTACCTTGCCTCCTCCGGCTGCATCACCGGGTCCCAGAACGTCTGGGACCCAGACTGGTGGTGCCCCCTCTGATGCCCCCTGCACTACCTGTGGCATTGGGTAGTACTGCCCCATAGGACAGGGACGGGGCCCCTCTAGGAGCAGTGGTGGATGAGGAGTTGTCACCCAGGCTGAACTGCTGGTTTTGGTGTGCAGGATAGTCTGCTGTGGTTTTGACCACTGCCTACACCATATTGAGGATATGCTGGCCAACCTGGTGGGGCAACCTCGTCCCGGTGCCCAGGACAGTGACAGATCAGTGCTGACAGTCCCATGATTGGGGATGTGAGTCACTCTGCTCTGTGAGGCACATGGGACTTAGATTCCATAACACCCTCCCTATCCGAGGTGTTCACTCCAATTATGTGTCACACACCACCCATGTCTACTGTCTTGTTTGTCTTGTCAGTCTGCAAATCCATCCTCACCTACCCAAATTACCTTCTCCACATGTGCCTATGTCCCTTCCCCAAAATTCCACTCTCACCATAAAACAAAAAAAATGGGCACCTGTCCCAAAAAAAAATATTGTCCCATACATAGCTC
This sequence comes from Protopterus annectens, assembly GCF_019279795.1. Classification (NCBI taxonomy): domain Eukaryota; kingdom Metazoa; phylum Chordata; order Ceratodontiformes; family Protopteridae; genus Protopterus; species Protopterus annectens. The sequence goes on along the minus strand of NC_056725.1, from coordinate 1,189,925,438 downwards.
CCATTTCACACGTGTCCACTGGACACACTTAATTTGGTCCAACTGACTTTACAACACAGTTATGTTGTCCTCACCCCTGTCTCTGGGGATGAGAGTTCAAAGTCATGTACAAATTCTGTCAAAGTACACATTTGTTACTGTACATGAAATGGATAGGTATGGTTCCTTCCTACATGCTTCCTGCACATACCTACCTGCCTTTCATTATGTTTTCCCCCTGCTTGCACCCCATTTCACCACTATCCTAGCTCTCCATTTTTCTTCTTTATATATTTTTTTAGCGCAATGTTGCATTATACAATGAGTCAGACAGCTTCACTAATCTCAGCTAAATACAGCTACATTACATACATACATACAAATATTTCAAGCACGGGCATTAAAAGCCCTTCTAGCTTGCCAATATACCATAACACTTGTTCCCATAATAAGTATCCAGGCTGTTCTTAAAAATATCTAAACTAGTACTTGCTTTAATGTAATTTGGTAGTCTGTTCCATGCATTAGCTACTCTGTCAGAGAACCAATTATACACTTCTCATTCCTATAGAATCTTCTGCACAGATTGTCTGATGATTCTCTAGTACTTTTTGTTAACCCCAAACATTCCCAGAGGTAGTTGTCCCTAAATGCCCTATATACCTGAATAAGATCACCTCTTAAATATCTGTAAGAGACATTGTACAAGTTCAGATATTTTAGTCTTTTATAATAACTTAAATTTTCACATACATGGATACCCTTGGCATATTTCCACTGTACTATTTCCAGTTTACTCATGCTTGTTTTCTTATAGGGTTTCCATATTATTATTCCATACTCAAGTCTGGGTCTAATGTAACTAACAAACAATGACTTCATCATGTTTCATTTCCTAGACTTCATAAATCTTTTTATACAATCTACTGTCCTATAACTATCATTAACCAATTGGTTGATATGATTAGAAAAACTCATAGCTGAATCTACCCATATGCCCAGGTCCTTAAATGAGTCTACAGTTTCAATCACTGTATGCTGTACTAAATATCCACCTTTTAATTTATGCCTACCAAATCTCATATGCTTAGTTTTTGATGTATTTATCAGCATATTATTCTGTGCCAAAATGGTCAATTTAGTCAAGCTATTGTGCAAACATGCCTTATCTGTAACACATGTAATCAGTTTACCCAATTTCAGGCAATCTGCATATAGCCTGTAGAACATCTCAGATGAAAAAGTTAGGTCTGAAAGATACAATCTAAACAAGTAAGGGCCTAGGACAGAGCTCTGTGAGACACCCTGACTGCAACCAAGGATTTTGCCTGTCCAGTTGCTATATGATACTTCCCATGTCCTATTTGTAAGTCATGCAGCTATTCATCTTATCAAGAGTACATCAATACTTAGTTCTACTAATTTATTGATCAATGTTATGTGTGTGACCCTGTCAAATGCCGAAGTTAAAGCTATATAAGTTACATCACGGCACAATGTTTCAGTGTTGGTGTTATCATTGAACATAATTGGTAATAGATCTGTTTTCAAAATATGCATGCTGATATATGGTTTCAAGTCCAAAGCAATCCAGTTTTGACAATAACTTATCCAATATTACCTTTTCCATCATTTTTCTACAACATGAAAGTAGGCTTAAAGGTCTATATGATTCTGGGTTTGTCCAACTCTCCTCTCCCTTAAAAACAGATTTAATAAGTGCATGTCACCAATCTTGAGGAATCTCTCCATATGTAATATGACCTAGTGATTAACAGATATAATGGTACTAGACGTTCTTGCTGAAGTGTTCTCAGGTCATTGTCATTAATTCTGTCTCCTCCCTGTGCTTTGATTGGATCCAGTTTGTGCAGTTCTTTTTCAATATAATCCAATTTGAGTCCAGAATCTGGGGTTACCTGGATGCCACTAGGAGAACTTACCGCCCCTTTTGTGGAGCCAAACTGTTTTGCATAAGATTTTGTAAATATATCTACAATCTGTTCTGTCTGAGAATAAATTTAAGAATCTGCACACAGTTTATCAATCTGTGTGTCTTAACTCCTTCTATATCTTATGTAGCTATAAAAAGGTTTCCTATTATGCTCAATATCTTTATATAAATTTTCTTCAAAATTTTCTTGATCTTGTCTCATACTATGCTTAATCTGTTTGTCCAGCTTGTTTATTTCAGTTTTTAAAGTTGTAGTTCAACCAACCTCTCTTCCATTTCTTATAATTTTTGTCTCTCACCTTAATCAGACATCTTGTTCTTATGGAAATATATCCACCTGATGTTGTATGCCTAGATCCTGCTGTTAAACCTTTTCTGATTTTTTTGCACTCAATTTCTCTTTCAAAACTTTCCACATTCCATCAGCAGTTTTTTCACTGAACACCTCACTCCAGTTAGTTTTACATAGTGACTGTTTTGCTTCCATATAATCTGTAATTAACCTTCTGTGTTTTGCCTTGGCTTAAATTTCAGTTTGGCAGAATTTTCTAGCAACAAATTAACCTTTATATCCCCTATGATCACTGCACATCAATGGTGGCAAAACTTGACTTGAAGTTACAGTAATTTCTTTGGGAACACAAACAATGTTGAGTATGTTCCATCCCCCGGTAGGTTTTTTACAATCTGAAGTAATTGTTGTTCCTGAATATACACTGTGAATAATTTCCTTACTAATATTGTAGAATCAATATAATTCCAGTCTGTTTATGGTAAATTTAAGTCCCTGGCTAATATTATTCTTTCCTCCTGTGTTTCATGCAAGAAATGTATGAATTCCTCTAGGTCATCTGCATTTGACTTTGGTGGTTTATACACTCCAACAATTGTTATATTTTCCAGGCTTGTCTTTATTGTCACAGTTACACAGTCTATAGTGTTGGTGTTATCATTGAACATGTAATAATCACAGGTTTCATAGCTGTCTTTTATCCCTATTATAACACCTCCACTTGATTTTTTGTTAGAATGTCTGTCGTAGTAAAAACATTTATACCCTGACAGAATTGGTTTCCAGCCATTGTTCTTTAACCATGTTTCACAAACAATAACAACATCAATCTTGTGGGAATGTAGCAAATTTTCCAATAAGAAAACTTTATTATTTATGCTCCTAGCATTAACAACCATCAGAGATGCATCAAATGTTGCTATCGGTGGGCTGTTAAATTTTCAACATGGCAAAAATCCTGCCTAGCGTTTGTCAAATATTGCAAGATATCTGCTGTTCCCTGATATAGACAAATGCACACCATCCTGTCTGAACACGTGTGCCCAAAACAAGGTTTGGATGCTCTACACATTTCCATTTTTTAAAACAGGACATTTTTTCCATGTAGATATTTACCCAAAAAATCTTTTCATTCACAATGACCTGACTTTACTTTATAGATGTTTTGTGAAAAATACATCCCAACACCAGTACAAGCAATACTAAGAGTGCTGTCAGTTCCCTACTAACAGTCAGAGAATCCTTGCAAGTGACATCATTTGTGCCAACATGAATAAAAACAGACCCATACTTCCTTACATTAAGGTGTTCCAAGGCTTATCTCACATCTTCTATTTTCACTCCTGGTAAGTATAACACCATTCAATGTTCATTATCATCTCTGCAAATATACATATCAGTTCTTCTAATAACTGAATCTCCAATTACAAAAATGTCTTTGCTGGCTAGCTCTGAAGAATCATCAGCTTCTAATACAGTAATATCTGCTCTATCAATGGCTATAAAGGACAGATCTTCATCACTATTAGTCTTATTAACGCTACTGTTTTCATTGTGTATTAAATTCTCATCCAGCTGGTGTTGTAAATCCATAGCTTGAGTTATGTAGTCAATAGCTGTCTTTGTCTTCTTTTTTCTTACAGTAATGTTCTTCTATCCTTCCACATTCAATTTTGATTTCTTCCTTTTCACCTGCCCCTTACCTCTTTTTTCTAAGTTCTCCATTGGAAAGTTGATGCCTTTTTCTTTAGACTGAAGGTTTTCTGATAGAAAAATATCATCATTTCCAGTAACCCGTCTGTTACATAACAAAGCAGTGTCCTTTTTACTATGTATTCTCTTTCCTTTACAGTCATTAATCAGTTTTTTTGTCTTTCTTGTTATTTGCTGTTTGTTGTGAACTTCTTCCTTTCTTTTTCTTTTTTTTTTGTTTCCTTCTAAACAAACTGGATCCTCAGATTGCTGAATACTTGCGTTCAGAATTCCACAGTTGTTAGCGGCATCATCTTGTTTCATAGGGGTGAAAGATCTTTGCAGAAAATAGATGCAACATTTCCTAAATGTGTTCTATTTGTTCTATGCCTAACATTATTTAGTTCAGCAGTCCAGTCAATAATATATGAAACAACTATATATGTTTTTAAAATTGTAATACACAGTTACAAAATAGACATCTATCTCATATTTTGAATCCAAGACCATCACAGCTGTAGACGACTGCATTAACCTGCCACACCACACAACTCTTAATTAAAACAGGTGGTTTAAACAAAACATAGTAATTGCCACTTACAGTCATTAATTGTGTTTCAGTGGAGATCCGAGCCACACCATGTCGCACAAACTTGATTAAAAAGTAATGGTAAAAACGGGAGTGTACCTTTGACTCTGGTGCAATAGTACACCACTTGAAAGCCAAATATATGATAATAGAGATAAATGAGGCCTGTGATAGCAGATAAATGTGCCTTTTTATTAGCAACATGTAGACATATACCTGTTAAGGCATTACTGGCAAAACACATGTTTAACTGGGACCCTGGTGCAGAAACACATCCATATAAAGGCATGCACATACTGATGGATGTAGAAAATGTTTGTTACAGCCTGTATGTGTGCACATATATCTTGCAAATACACCTGCTGTAGCAGTGATGCAATAGCTCAGTCCATTAAGTGCCTTAAAAACAATACATTTTGCCACACACAGTCCTGGGTTCAAATCCACTGGTATGTAGCAGTGGAATTATAGTATTGTGAAGCCAGCAAATAATGACTGCATCATGTACTCTTTAACCACACAATGCATATCAAATGAAATGTCTGCATTTCACTGATGGAAGTCACAGGCCTGCAGATAGAAACACATTTCACATATACCCATAGCAAATGTATAACTGCATAAAGTGATATGTCATGCATTAATATGCATTCACAGAGAAATTCAACTCAGGTACTGCAAACGAGGGCCACTAATAGAGTGCACCACACAATCCTGTCAAACTCACAGTGCTGAATTGCACAGCTGCACACCTAATATACACATTTGAAGTATCTGCTTGTAACATGACTTGCCATCATACATGCTCCAAATTACTACCAGACTGTAACACATAGCCTGATAGTCATCCAAATTGTGGGCATTTTGTTTTATTTATCCATCCCCCATATAGCTCAAGAATACAACAAACATGTGGCCTAGTACTCTGTTAGTGATACCCTTGCCTAACATATTTACCTTAAACATATGCTTTAATTGGACTGGAAAGGGTAACCTCACTATGGATCTGCCTCTACAACAAGGCTGACATAGCTCACACAGTTACTCTTACAGCTTGTTGTCCTCCAAAGTCTTCATGCTCTCTGCCTATGTCTATTACCTGCAGCAGTAGGTGCAGCTTGTAGCACACCCATCTCTATGTAAAAGTTGCTGCTACAGACTTACCCTCTGTGATGAAGTAGTCTCCTTACCCCTGTAATGTCCTGCACAACATATCAGAAAGGGTCACTAATCTACGTGAAGACCTTATGTATTGTACTGTTGTTGCATGTGATTGGCTGATGACAGTGCAAATCAGCTGCATTTGCTGCAATTAGCCTTCTGTTTAAGAAGCAATCACCTACTGATGAGAAGCATGTTAAAAAGGCAAGCAGCTGGCTATGGGGAACCATTCTATATGAGCCTTTCCTCACACAAACCACATGTATGCAAAGTATTACCTATCAGCACATTATCAGCAAAGGAGTACTTTACTCCATCAGGTATGTAACCATCTTGTTTACATCAGCATCCAGATGTCTGACTACACTTACATGGAATAGGGATTACAGCATTAAGTCTTTCTTAGAAGTGTGATAATGACATGTCAATGATCTCCAGATTTGCTACACATACAGAGGATGTGCAAGACATCAAAGATGGACTGTATATTGTCAATGTGGCACACTGGGCTCGTGGAATTCTTCATTTACAGTGGTTGTAATAGCACACTGCTATTTGTTTGGCACAGTGGGTTTAACATATTATCGGGGGGGGGGGGTTGCCCCTTGGGGACACACTACAATAGACTCCAGTGTTGGCTGTATGAACATACAGCAGTATCTGTCGTGGCACATATGGGAATACCTAACTATCACTAGTATCCTAGTTGTATCGACAAGCTTAGTATGTTTTCACACTGTGGAATATAACATGTGATCAAGCAGTGGATATTGCCAGTCATTCTGTCCTTGCTGTATCTCTACATAGTGTACTTCCTCATATTTGATCCTGACATGTAGTCCCATGTTGTGTCTTTCAGGAAACATGTATGCAAGACTCCATGCAGCTTTCATGGATGCAGAGAATGAGTTAATACTGGAAGGGCTCCATTAACACTGTGAACTCCTACTGTGCAGGGGGAGGTACAACAGGAAAAAGCAGGAGGCATTGTGGGCTGACCTTGTCCATGATGTCAATGCCACTGGTCATCAGAGCAGGACATATGAGCAGGTTTGACACCGCGCAACAGATATGATCAATGCTGTATGCAGAAGAGCAGTAGATGGAGCCAAGAATTGTGGTGCCACTGGTGGAGGGCCTGCAGTGGAATAACCACTCTCAGCCACTGAAGAATTCCTGGAAAATCTAGGTAGACATGACAGCTCCCGGGTATCTGTTCAGAACATGTGGGTGCCACAGTATTCATGGCAGAGGAGTGTGCAGGTAAACTTAGTTTGATCATCATTGCAATACTGTAGCATTCCGTGTGTCAGGGCATACATAATCTTATGTGGGTGTCAGGTCTATCTGCTTTGGGGGGGGGTTTCACTGCAATTTGACTGTCATGCTCAGATTGTGGCCAATATAACAACACAGTAACTACTGTAAATGTGAGATATATGGACGTATTACCTTGTGGTGGTGGAAAATGTCAGTCAGTCATTCAGTCATTCGCCCTGCTAGACAGGAGTCTGGGGAAGTAAATATTGTGGGAAGAAATAGCCAAAGAATTGTTATGGCTAGGCTTGCATAGGCCCTAGGGCCGATAGCCTAGTGCCAACCTATGAACCTATGTGGTGGTAATGACATTACCTCTCTCTCAATTTTTCACAGGTCTGTCAGGTATTCCTGGTAAGCATGACACTGTTTTGTTATAGATGTAGGTTTACAGCAGTGTAATTTCTAGGTTATCATCTCATGCCTGCTGCCTGAATTGCGGCACTGTTGGCATGATTGCCAACTGCAGATATATATGTTAGACTCATACCTATGCCTTGTAGGTGTAACCATACTGATAGATTTGATGGTATTGTCAGGACACTGCAAAGTGTCATATGTGTTAACTGTGCAGAGTCTACACAAATATCTACAGTGTACCTCACTTTTTCTGACGAGATTGCACTGTAATGAGATGTTATCTTCAAGTAACAGCTGTTAGTGGGAAGAGTACTATGCTAATATCCTACTGTATGAGGTTGGGTTTTCAACAAGTCTGTTATAGTGATGACAGTGTATAAAGCCTTACATATATCACAACATAGTACTGCAGTGCATAATAGTGCAGGTATTAATGTATTGCTTTTTCCTACTTATCACAGGTGACCGGGGGGATTGGTGTCTGTTCCCTACACAACCTGATGTCAGTATCTTCTCAGACTCTGATGATGATGGTGGCCATGGTGTGGCACAGGTGGGGGTTTTGGGGGCTAAATCTGTCCCAGAGGTTGACATCCCTCTTCTGCCATCATTGTCACCACATACAGTCAGTATGACCACACATAGCCAGTCCTTGGAGGTCACAGATATTGAGCGAGCTGCTGCACATGGCTGAATCCTGTGATGTAAGCCTGGGAGCATCTGATGCCTTAATTTCTTCAGCTGAACATTTGCTTGGCCATACTATGGGATAAATTTGCTAAATTAGCACAAAACCAACCTAATCCACTAATGGGACTCATGTTCTCTGGACAAGAGGTGACTGGCATTAAGGACTCAGATAGTAAGTGTGCTTTTTAGGAGCATTTTAAATAACTTGAAAATCACATGTATAAGCATAAAAGATACGAATGGCAAAGATTTCACTTCAAAGCATGTACTGAGCATAAAGTTATTCCCAGGGGCTTACGGGTGTTGAAAATGCCTAACCAAGCTGCCAGTTAACCTGATTTACCTACAAGTTGGCAATGGCTTAATCTTTAGTTAAGTTTCAATTACTTAAGACTTTTGATTGAGCATTTTCTGCCCCTAGAGATTTCTTTACGAGTAGAGGTTGAACACCTGATATGTGATCTCAAAACTAGATTTGTTGGTGATGAATATATGCCCAAATTGGATAATTTATGTGCTGAAATTCTAGCTTACGAGTCCATGTAATGGCAATAAAGACAAAGAAAGTTCTAAAGAGACTTTGCTGATCTTTCTAAAGGGCATATCTTTGTATGGCCAAGGAGTGAGGCCAATGATTCAGGTGACAGAAAATGAGTCCTGATGCAACTTTCAGTGGCTGACATCTCCTCTATGCCCACTACTTCTGCTCCATTTAAGGATAACACTCATTTAGCTGTGCTTAACACTTCTACTATTCTCACATCTATACTGGCTGTAGCTTTAAATTTGGATTCTGTTGAATGACCTGTGGTGTGGTAGACACGCCCCTCCGCTTAGTGATAGAGCACAGTCAGGAGCAAGCTCTGACTTAGTTTCTTCTAATGTGCTTACTGGAGCTACTTTGGTATTGGTTACATCCTGTGCCTGTAGACAGGAGGACTTAAACAAATTGGGAGCACAAAGTAAAAAAAAGGATTTAAGTTACATTAATGGTCCCAATGCTTTTTCTCTAAATCCTTTTATTGCTCTACCACTACCTATGAGACTGGACTCCTCGACCAGAAGACCCATTACAAAGGGGCAGCCAGAAGAGAAAGGCTTTCATGGAGGATCACTCCATGACAAGACGCAAACCGCAGATGTTCAAAACTGGGAAGAGTTAGTGTATAACCTTTCTGAATTTATTTTATCAATTGCACATTTGAGAGTGCTCAGTAAAGGTTTGACTTTTGTTCCTGCAACTATATCAGAATATACTGATCTTGTTATTAACTTAAGACTATTTGCCAGGAAGGTTATGCTGCAGTCTATCTTTTTGGTAAACAGAACTTGTCCTCTTCTAACTGTAATATTCGTAAACCTAGTGTTTTTAATCCTCCTTTGGTTTCCTCACTGGAAACTGTTGTCAAATTATGTGAGAGTGAAATGTTTGATTTATATAATTCCTCTGAACATTGCTTTCATAATTTAACGGTAGCTGAAAAACAAGCTTTATATGCTTTTCAGTTTATAGCATCCTACAGACCACCCTCTCAAAGTCAGGAATCCCACTCGGCTTTCCTGAAAACATTGGAGAACATGAAGATCTCTCCGAACACCATTATATTGGGCGACTTCAACTACCCAAACATTGACTGGGAGCACTACTCAAGCCCCAGCACCTTAGCCCAAAGGTTCCTGGAAATTATAAACTCAAATGCTATGGAACAACTAGTCACCACTCCCACAAGAGGGGACAACACACTAGAACTGATCATTACCAACATGGGGACTCTATGCTCCAACCCAGAAGTATATCCCTCATTGGTAAGATCAGACCATAAATTAATTTCACTGGATGTCCACATCCCGACCCCACCCCCAGCCCAGAAAACCACAGTGAAAAACTTGTCAAAAGCGAACTTCTCACTTCTCAAAACTGAAGTGGAATCCTTCAAGGCCTCAGGGCCAGTGGAAACTATGGCCCAAACTGCAGTATCCTATATAAATGCATTCTACGGACATCTCCAGGAATGCATGGATCATGCTATCCCAAACAAAACCAAGACCCAATCATCCAAAGGCAGGTGTCCAGTCTGGTGGGCCCCTGCCATAAATAAACTGTACAACAGAAGGAGGAAGCTACTACATGATAGAGCAAAATCCCTAATAGGGAAGGCATCACTGATCAGTACTAGCAAAAAATTACGATCCCTAATAAAATCCTCCAAGGCCAGCTTCGAGAGAAAAATTGCACAGGACACCAAAGACAATCATAAGGCTTTTTTCAGTTATGTTAGAAACCTGGGATGCAAGTCCCAGACTTGTTCTGAGTTGATTCTAAATGACAAAAAATACACTGAACCCACAGACATCGCCAATATCCTGGCAGACAGGTTCAGTGCAAACTTCTCCACCCCCCCCCCCAAAAGAGCAAGTATCTATCCGGCAGAGGGCTGCCTTCCAAACATCTCTGATGGTCAGGTGAAGGCTGCCCTCTCCAAAGCAAAAAACACTGCTTCCATGGGACCAGATGGCATCCCAGGTTGCATCCTACATGAACTCCAAGAGGAACTAATCCCTCAAATAAAACAGCTATACAATCTTAGCCTCACTACAGGATATGTGCCCACAGAATGGCATACAGCAACAGTGGTCCCACTCCACAAAGGTGGAGCCTCTACGGACCCTGGAAACTATCGCCCTATAAGCCTGACTAGCTTAGTCTGCAAGGCTATGGAAAGGATCATCATGGAGCTCATAAACAAAGACATTGGGGACCTACAGACACTAGATCCTACCCAGTTCAGCTTTGTCAAGGGCAGATCCTGCCTTTTGAACCTGGTTGACTTCTTCGAAACAGTCACCAAAGCCATAGATGAAGGGAAGGTAGTCCACACAGTCTATCTGGACCTTGCAAAGGCATTTGACACAATACCCCACTCGGGCATCATAGATAAGCTATCCAGCTTAAATATAAACCCCTATGTCACAAGATGGGTCGCAAACTGGCTCAAAGACAGAACCCACAGAGTGAGAGTTGCTGGAGCAATGTCAGACTCAAAACCGGTCACAAGTGGCATCCCACAGAGTTCTGTCCTGGGACCACTCTTGTTCGGTATATACTTTTCCGAGGTACAGGCAAACGTGGGAGGACTATGGCTCACCAAGTTTGCAGATGACTGCAAACTGGGCGCCATAATCAACTCTCCAGCTGACACAAACATCCTTCAAAAAGGTCTCACAGAGACAGATAACTGGTGCCAGTGCCATGGTTTAAAGCTAAATGCCAAAAAATGTATAGTCATACCCTTTGGCAAAATCAATGTGCCCACAAATTACCACATAGGCGGTAACCCATTAAGTACAGAGAAAGTTATTAGGGACCTGGGGACCCAAGTTGATAGCAATCTCTCCTTTGAAAACCACATTGACAAAGTGGTTAGAAAGACCTTCTACATAGCCCACCTCATCATGAAGGGTTTCACATCTAGATCAAGAGAGGTAATCATGCCCCTTTATTCATCCCTCATCAGGCCCATCATAGAATACAATGCCCCTTTTGGGATGTACCTTACCTGACACCTGCAGCAATTAGAAAGACCCCAAAAGTATCTCACCAAGACAATCAAGGGTCTAAAACAGATGCCATATGCTGCTCGGTTAAAAAAACTCCAGCTCTACTGAGTTGCATGCCGCCTACTTCGAGGCGATCTATGCCTGACATACAAAGCTATGTCAAATCCAGAATTAATGGACATGCTCCACCTCAGTAAATCTAAATCCCTTAGAGTCACACGCTCGAGGGACTTGAGCCTCAGCACAGAAATAAATAGAACTTGCTGGAGGGACAGGTTCATAACCCAGAGGCTCCCTTCACTCTGGAATAGAATTCCAGTTCATGTGAGGCAGAGCACCTCACTGAATCTCTTCAAGAAGAATCTTGATAGGTGGATGGGGGATCATAGGTTTGTCCCAGGGATTACTCCTGTGTCACTATTAGACAGAGGCACAGTAAACTAAACCTTAAAAAGGGCACAGTATACTCAAATCAAGGGGTGGCGTAAGCCATACAGAATCGTGCTAGGCTTACAATTGCCCCATGGCAGATTGCCTAGTATGAACCTATGAACCTATGAACCTATGAGTTGCAGTCTGATCCCTCCATTAGTATAAGACCTGCAGATAAGGCAGGGGCTGTGGTTATTTTAAATAGGACTGATTAGCCAATATGAATACTATGCTGAATGATTTGAATGTTTATATGAAAGTTGGCCCCAAGGATGTGGATAAATGTTTAAGAACTTTGCAAAATGATCTGCATGATCTGCTGATGTGTGGTCTCATCAATTTGAGTATTTACATCTGTCTTATGGTTGAGCATCCATTGACACTGATAATACATGAACTACCTAAAATTCGTAAAAGCACTTGTGACCCACCATTGCGTCCTACTTTTTCAGGACATGGATGTGTTACAGAGTACCTTTCGGTGTTTGTAGAGGGTAAACTCAAACCTTTACTGCCAAATGTTCCATCAGTACTTAGAGATACTCAACACTTTTTTTCGATGTTGTCTGCAGCAGTATCTGAGCTTGATGTCTTTGACTATCTTTTGGTCACATTAGACATTCAAACATTATTTACTGAAATCCCCAACCAAGCTGGTGTGGACTCTACTAGATTGTTTTTGATGCATAACAGTACATATTTGCACAATATGGTTACAGTTTTGGGTACTTTATTGGATTTAATATTGGGCAATAACATCTTTCTGTTTGAAAGTCAGCATTATTTGCAAAAGGTTGGGGGTAGCCATGACCAGGCCTTGTAATAACAGTTATGGCAACTTGGAATTAGCGCAGTTGGAGAATGAAAGTATCCATGCAAACAACCCATTTGGTAAATTTATTAAATATTATGCACAATTTGTGGTGGATGACATCTTTGTCCTATGGGCAGGCAGCGTTAATAAGCTTTTTGATTTTCTGAATTATCTTGAAAGTACATCTGGCTTTTTTAAGATTGACAGTTTGTCATTCATTAACATCTATTGATTTTTTAGATGTCAGTTTTTAAAAATAGTCTTGGGTCATTGGAAACTAAAATGTACAGGAAACCCTGCTGGAGGAATGGGGGTTTGCACAGATCCAGCATGCACCCCCCCCCCATATTTTTTCTAATATACTCAAAGGTAAATCTATGAGGGTTTCAAGACTATCTACTAATAATGATGTTTTTGAAAGTGCTCTTGATACATTGAATGATGTTTTCTTACGTAGAGGCTATAACCATCGTTCTATAGCAAGTAAACGTATGGCAACCGTTAGTAGTAGAAGGAATAATAGCTGCCCCCTATTTTTCATCTAGATCTACTATCTATCAGACTAAGTAGCTCAGAGGCATGAAGGATGGTTCTAGTTTGTTTCTTACATATCTCAGCAAGGTTCATTAATATTGTAATGTTAAATGGAAGAACTGGCCTATTTTGCTAGCTGACTACAATATTTGGCAGATAGTTGGGACACATCATTCTTTTGTTTTTAGGAACAGTATGCTCATTAAGAGCCTTTCTTGTTATGGGCCTAGATGTATTGAAGTAGAGACAACCTGTAAGGAAGGAACATTTCCATACCATAATTGTAAGACTTGTTCTTCCATTTCTTCTGCACATCGCTTTTCCCCTAGATTTACTGCAACTTGCAGGAGCAGTAATCTGGTATACTTGGTTACTGGCAGCTCCTGCTCTGGCTTTTATGTGGCAAGATGACTAGACAGCTAAGGGAGCATATACTTTAACATTTTGGCCATATTCATAGAAATATATCATCAATGCATTAGCTAATCATGCTATGTCGCATCCAGGGCATAATGTTTTTAAGTTTAGGGTGTTACAATTACTTAGACCTAGTGTCAGAAGGGGTGAGTTTAACACCTACACTGAAATGTGTGAGTTAAAATGGATTATTTCCTTTCAAGCCCACAGGTTACCTTGTCTTAACTCTGGGGTTTCACTTCAACCCACCCTGATTAGGAGGCGGTGATTTTGATTGTTTCATAGGTTCATAGGTTCATAGGTAGGTACTAGGCTATTGGTCCTAGGGCCTATATAAGCCTAGCCAAATGGTACCCTGGCTTTTGCCACCCAGGAAAATTCATGATTGCTTTGACTGACGTAGAATGATGATTGGCTAGTAATTGTATTAAATTAAATGTTCTTCCTTGTTCTGTATGGTCTGCTGAAGTGGCAACCCCATGAAAGTGCAAACCTTTTGTTTTAATAGAAGTATTATTTTATTTTACTGTTTCTTCTTTTTGTGTGTACCATGGTGGTTGACTCACATTTTGTTTTCTACAGCTATTGGACATTCAGAAGGTGGGGACATTGAACAGGAAAGTGTGACAACTATGGCTCCAGTGAGTGTATACACTGGCCATAGCCAGACAGCTGGTGAGGTCTCCCACTAGTGGATTGACAGGGGTGCTTGTAGGAGGCTTACTGTCCATCCACCACCTGTTGAAGGTGTCACATCATGGGTCACTCGGCACATGTTTCAGGCCATCATGGAGGCACAGGCATTTTCTGAATGGAACACCAAATGTATGCTCAGGGTTATGAATGCAGCACAGTCTGACATCTGTGACTGCCTACATCACATTGGGGCACCCTGGATTGGCTCACTGATGCAGTGGACAGAAGATAGGTTGAGACAGTGTCTGTCTTGGAGCGCACATTGTCTGTGCTGAAACATGTGGTTGGAGTTGAGTGTCGGACTCATGGACGTTGGTCAGCAACCACATCTGCAGAGAGTGCATGTGGCCATGCACAATCACACTCCCATAGTGGCAGTACATCCACAGAGGAAAGTGTGCTGTCCACACCATGGTATGGCAGGCCATGGGATCATTGTCCTGGGCATTCCCATGAAGGACATGGTCCCAGCAGACAGCAGTCACCATCAACTACTTTCACCACTTCTGACCTTGAGCAAGAACGTGCCAGAGCAACTCCTTGCAGAGCCAGTTCCAGTGTTTAGGCCAGAGACAGTGAACTGTCAATTCTACCATGTATGGTCCAAAGCTGTCCAACATACACACATGTAGGGCTAGGACTGAGTTTGACTGTATACACACATGCACTCACACACCAATGTCAAATGCAGGTCACCTACAGACACACACGGTACCTTTCCATGGTCCATCTTACCTGCTTCCCTTCCTGATTCACACACTTGCTGTCAACCATTTGGGTTAGTCTAGGCCTCCTGCACCCCCCACAACATCCAATGCAAGTGATGATACCTGTACCACATCCCTGTCATCCTCACCATTGATGCAGGAAAATGATGCTATGTGTCTGCTGCACAGGTTGACTATATTAATTAACATGTACTTGTATAATGCAATGTTGCTTTGCCATATCACTTGTAGTAGTTATCGACAGATACTGTATGCTTGCATTTGTCACAAGTACACCACATACTTTGTTTACCTTATGTTGTATGATGTTGTAATGGCTGTATAATTTCACAATGACAGGTGTGTCATGGACCTGTTTATGTTTCTGTTTCAGGAGTCTATTGGGATACACAGCGGCAATAAAGCAGCACAGGATGGCATGTCAGCACAGTAGAAATATGTATTCAGGAAGGTACAGTGCTATAGGTGTATGGCTCCATAGGTTCATATGTGTATAAAAGGATAACAAGGACAATGGCAGCATTCAGCATACGCATCCATCTCTAATCTATGGGAAGGGTTTGCTGAACTAAAACATCTACAAACTGTGGTGATGGAGATAACCCATCTACAAATATTCTGTGTCCAGTACAGACACTTGCCTGACACCAGTTATGGTTGCTGTGTTCTGCATCCCATTATGTAACCTGCACATGATGTGTGTCACAGCAGATGTGTGCTACACATGCATGGGGGCCTGGTTCATGCAGGGTGTACTGTCTGTGTTACATACCTGTCTCTCTAGCATGAGCTATGTATTCCACAATGATGCGGTAGGAGTGTACAGCAGGCAAGACGTGTTAGCCCTGTCATGAATAAGCAGAAGATACACAGTGGGATCAGACACCTCCCTGTATGGAGCCATACACATACCCTCCAAAGCATTTAGGAGACCGACTACACATGTATCTTCATGACACAGACTCCATAGAACATGTTATCTACACTGTGCATTGGTGTACCATGGAACTTGTGCGGCTGTTACAGCTGTATGATATGCCTGTGTAGTGACATAGCAAGGATGCCATTGCACACAATGATAGGTGTGATGACTGCCATATTCAGTGTAGCAGTGACAGTCTGGGATTTACACCCCAAACCTGTCAGTATAGGTTGTACAACAGTGAATGCATCCCCACATCTTAACGACTAGTGAAAGTCAAAGGCTGCATTACTCTCTGTGTCCATAACACCATGTGTAATGGCTCAACTGTGTGCAGTGTGTGGACACTACAATATGTTTCAGAGGTAGATGATTTCTAGCATGATAGTATTGTGCAGCCATTGGCATTTAGTCTTTATCAGTGGTTCACAGAACAACTGACTGTGTCTTAGGCCATCCTGGATAACTGTCGGTTCTTTGTGGGGGCTCCTAATATGCAATCACCTGCTAATGTACTCAGTTAGATGTCAGTGACAGTGGTTGTGATTGCAGAGAGGGAATATGTAGATAGAGTATGCCAATAATAGAGGATGGTGAACTCCACTGATGACTGGCATCGTTGCAGTGTAGGTCTCCCAATGCTATCTTCCCAGAGTATGACTGTCATACACTTACCTATCCATCAGCTGATGTAACAGTCTGTACATGAAATACACAGTTTCTAGCAAGGCCTGCTTCCTAATATTGTCACACACCTTGTCAGGCCATGTTTGGTGGAATGAGACATATGTGTGACATCCATTGCATAGTGTTTAAGTCAATGGGCTCCACCAGTCACAGTCAGCAGGCATGATATGGCCTTGCGCAAAGATAACAGTGTATGGACCAGTGTTAGTAGGAGTACAACAGTGTGAGTGCTCATATCCATGCTAACTCATATCATGGCATTTCAGGTGACATGACTTACAGATCTGGGGACACTGCTTGGCACTACATGCTAGTTGTCCTCTGTGCAAGTAAGTATTGCAGTTACTTCCAGCATGTTGCAAGATGAGAGTCATGCAAGGTGTCTGTACAGAGCACAGACAAACATATTAGGGAAGTGTAATATGTACACACTGTGTTGCTTAGTCATGCTGCGGCTGACTTGCCAAAAGAATGGTCCAGGTCCTTACCTACAGTGCCCTGCAGCAGTGACGTGACATCCCCACATGGAGAAACCAGCGGATTGAATCATGTGTTTACTGATATAGGTGACCAGTACAGCCTCCAAATGTGAGGTCCTCCCTGGTGGGATCTGGCCACAGATCATTCTCCTTAGAACTACCAGCACATACCCTCACTTGCAGATAATACAGAAATCTATGTCAAAAAAGCCATTTATTACCTCCTGTGGAATGGTTTAGATAGCGGGACTGCACCTCCCCCTATTGATGAGACAAGCAAGTATGCCGAGCTCTACAGCCATGCATTATGTCAGCAACATTACAAGTGCATGAACTTGGCTGCACATGGTACGAGGGACACAGGCTTGTCATGGCTCAGAAAAACTGACTGGTGGATAATTGCCATTAGCAAGCTGTACAATAACAGGTGTACAGTGCTGTGTGACAGTTGGGGTGAGAGTGCCCCCCCCGAACATGGTGGCACTACCTCCTCAGCTAAAAGAAGCACATAGTGTTATTGTGATGTTGTGTAGACATGGTAAGTGACAAAAGTAGCCACCCACATAAAGCAGAACCACAATGCACAGTGTAGTTATATGTGTGATCTCAAAGGACAGGCTCAGATTGTCAGTGACCTCATACGTCATGATGCAACATATGATGGGTTTGTACTCATACTTAACCTGTACTCCCACACTGTCTGCATTAACTACACTCCCTTGTCTTCACCACATGTCACACATGGCATTCCTACAACCTGTCCCATAATGTCCATATTTACAGAGCAGTTTGTAACTGGCCTCTCATTGGAACATACACAGCATCTATTGCACATGCTAACATTCCAGGCTGCATCCCACATATGAACTGACAAGGATTACTAACACCATTGGGACATCCTTGCAATCATACTGACACCACTGGCTGCACACCTGCTGAGCAGACAATGGCAACTGTAATACTCTTGCACAGAGGTGGTGCATTCACTGACCAACATTACTATATACCTCTCTGTCTAAGTATCCATATCTGTATGCCTATAGGAGCAATCATCATGAAGCTGATCAGCACACATATATGTGTTCTGCACACAGTTGACTGTACACAGTGTGGATGTGTGATGAGGAGCATGACCATTATACGTGGTGGACATTTCCGGGGCAGTTACCAAGGATGCACCTCATGTCTCTGTACAACTTTCTAGACTGAGTCAAGCCATCTAACTATATCTCCCACTCAGGCACCATTTACAAAGCACCCACTTAGGCATCCATATGCTGTCATTTTAGGGGTCACTAAGTGGCCCATTTATGGCACACATATGCAACATAGGGACATCTGCCTCCCATAGGATCTGTAAGCAGCAGTACTCAGCAGGGCACAGTCCTGGGTCCTCTACTGCTTGGAATCCATTTAACCACAATACATGTGACTATTGACTGACTGTGGCTAACAATATTGGCTGATGCCTGCAAATTGTGAGCACTTATAGATTCTCTGTGGTTTGCCACTATCTTGCAAGGGGGTATTGCGAACAGATGCCTGTTGACATACTAATTGCACTAAACTCCATGCAAATATATATGCAGTATAATTTTCATCAGTTAGACCTATGTACCTGGTAAGTACCACATCAGTCGCAACATGTGATGTACATACTCAGGGGTGAAAGAACTGGGCACAAAGACCAGGCCACACACATTTACAGCAGGAATCATATGACATAGCTGAGGCCACAGTCTTAAGTCTGATACTACACTGTCAGCTAGTAGTCTTAAGATGGATGGCATCATCAGGCCTTGTAGAAGAGGGCAGGGTGGATAGCCCATGAGGGCATGTCAGTTGTTTTGCAGAAGGATACACACACACACACAAACACACACACATGCACATGCACCAAGTAGCCTGGAGTGAGAGCACAACTCCTACCTATCTAGTCTTATACACTGTAGATCACAGTACGTATTGCACGTGCCACAGGCTAAGTCTGTTGTATATATGATTACAGGCTCAGTACATGTGGATTACACAAACTAGCCTTGTGTTGAACAGCATCTGTGGCCTTCAGAATGATATTGCTTCATACTGTTATCTGCCTCTAGTATCCTAGCAGTGAGATAACTGTTATTATCCTAGCTATGTGTGTACAGTTACCAGTATGGACATATGTGGCTGTTTGCACTTAGATAGACAAACCTGTGGGCAGAAACAATGTGCCTTGTCCATGTGTGCATTGTCAATGGACACTGATACGGGGTATGACGAGCTGCCTATCTGCTTGCTGAATCACTCTACTTGACTCATTTGCATGAGATTCATCTGCTTATGAGGTTATCTGCATGCCCCAGAACTTCCCATGTTGGCATGTTAAAACCCATTCCTAGGCTTGCTTTTGAAGTTCGACATTGCCATGTTCAACTTTCCGTGTTCGAACATAGTGTGGTCGATGGAGTTGTATTCGAAATTATGATAGTAAACTGATTTAATAATGCCTGCACTAAGTGTACAGCATTCTAAGTGAACAGACAACACATGTATACCATCTTCCTCCTAATTTTAGTTTTCGTACTGATTTTCTTTCTTGCTTTAAATATTGACAGGGATTCATAAAGGTTACCACAAAGTGTAGACTACATGCACACTTAGTGTAATCTTTTTAAGTGACTAGAAAGCACAAAAAATGTAGTAGGAATGTTCTTGAATACATATTGTGTACACTTAGTGTAAGGGTTATTGAATCTGGCCCAAGAAGCAATCCTTGGAACTAACAAGAAACATAAATCATTTCCACTTAATTGGCAGTTACAAGTTAAAAAAAAAACATAAACAAATACAAACCAACAAAATCATTAAAATATTTCTTTCCATGACTAGATCAAAACCGTTAATTGCTATTACTAAACAATAGTATCGGATATAGGCAAAGAAAACTAAACTATAGTTCTGGGCATGGAAAATATCCCTTTCCTTTATTTTTCAAGAGTTTGCTTCTCTTACAAGTTGTGTATAGACCTCTGATTGTCTACAACACTTTAAACAAGAGTCTTTCTTCCTTACAGACAACAGTAAAGAGACTGTTCCACTGCTTAACCCTTTCCCTTGGGTAGTCAGTCATTGCTCTGTGTTGTCAAAAACTGATCGCTAATGAAACAAAGAGCTAACCATCTCCTGGGGGGGTTCTGCTGTACAAATTCCTAAAATGTGATTGCTAACGTTCTTCACAGGATGCCCTTATTGAATAAAAACAACTTGCAATCTTAAGTCCCTCCTATCAACTGGCTCATTCTTACAAATACCACACTGCAAAATACTTTGCAATGACAACAACTTCCCTATTCAATATCCTCTACTCTGGGAGTATCTTGCACTATATTAAATTCCAATGAAAGTTTGAAAACACTGGTATGAGATAGGAAAATGTCAGTGTTTTATCCACAATGCTGTAACCTTACATGCTTGAACCTTATACCGTACTTTCTACAAATCATACCTGTTTTCTAGTAAGTTCTTTTATAATAACCATCTTTAAATCTCACATGGACTCCTATTTTCATTTACAACGCAAACTGACTTCCTTTGATAATTCTGCCTTTTATATATTATAACTTTTCAGCTACAGCAGTCCCACCTCTGTCACATTACATATTTGTTCTTAACATATTAGCAACAATGCTTTCTGCTTCAATTTTAGCAAGTATTCAATTTCTATATAACTTTTTTTTCCCCTCTGTATCACAATAATATAATGGACATTTCTGTTCATGTGCATCATTTCAAGTATATATGTACTTAGTAAACAGTGTAAATAACTGAATTGTGAGCAATTTTTGATGCATGCACATTCAAAATACTATATTACTGTCTTTACTGACTATCGCATGTTCACAATAACATCTCTGTTTATATATTTTTGATGTTATGTAACTAACTAGATTGTTTGTATGATTTTTACTAATTGTAAATCTAACATTCCAGTGTTTTGCTGTAGGTAACTTCAATATAGTATATTGTTAAAAAGAGTGTGTTGTTGCATGCAAATGTTTTTGGGATGTGCCTGAGAGTAGGTTAACTAAATCAGTATCCCACTCTGTTAAGTACGTTATAAATAGATGAATAAAATACAGTAAGTTCTGCTTATTTTAAAGAATGCAATATAAGGGGTATCTTTATAAGAAAGAGTTTGAGGTTTCTGTGGGATAAATCCCTGACTACAACACAGGCTACCTAAGTTTGTCTTGTGGCTTAGGAGCCCATAGGAGCTGACAAGGAAGGATTGGAGTAAGCATCCACTGCAGGTTCATCCATTCTGGGGGAAGTGAGGTGGCTCTGGTTCACCACTTGGGTGACACCTACCAGGAGCACTAAGTGTTGCTTGTGAGCATGTGCTGCTAAAACAAGCTCAAATAGCACACAGAGGCATGCTTCCTGAGGCTGGAGCTCACATACATGTAGCCCAGAGAGCACACAAAGGCATGCTGCCTGATGCTGGAGCTCACATACATGTAGCCCAGTGAACATGCAAAGGCATGCTACCTGAGGTTGGAGCTCATATACATGTAGCCCAGAGAGCACACAAAGGCATGCTTCCTGAAGTCGGAGCTCACATACGTGTAGCCCAGAGAGCATGCAAAGGCATGTTACCTGAGGTTGGAGCTCATATAAATATAGCCCAGACAGCACACAAAGGTATGCTCCCTGAGGCTGCAGCTCATATACATATAGCCCAGAGAGCTCACAAAGGCATGCTTCCTGAGGTTGGAGCTCATATACATGTAGTTCAGAGAGCTCAGAAAGGCATGATCCCTGAGGTTGGCAGCCTTCAGAGGAAATAATGTTTTATATGTAAACTCTAACCAGAATGAAGAGAACGTAGGGTGGGCAACATCAAGATGTTATGAGGTTCTGTTACACTAACCACTAATGTTATGAGGTTCTGTTACAGTGACCACACTTTGAAGATTTCCCGTAATAGAAACACCAACAGTGGCTTTGTGTACTCCTTACAGGTTAGGACAAGTAGGGATATCCACAATCCAGCAGTACCTTTTAGCACCACTGCTCCATCCCCTTTACCACAAACATGTCTTCTCTTCTCTATGTTGGAGGACACATTGGCTGCCTATATGGAATGATTCACCTGGGCCATCATTTTTGCCAGTCATTAGATTTTTGGAATATTAAAAGTGGCATGTTTTATGGGAATCTATTATAGGAATAAATCCTTGACTCAACATGACCAAACTGAGTCACTAACATCACAATGATTTTGTTATTTATTACTTACACTCCCTGTCTTTCTACATAGTGTAATATGTAGCAGATAGGCTAAATATGTAATATCTGATACCTTATTAGGTAAACTAATTGATAAACTGATCACTCATAGAAATCTAATTAAATACAGGAAAACATAATGGCAGATACGATACTAATTAGGCTGGCAAAAACTTAATTTGTATATAAGAGAATAGTACTTTAGCGAGACTGAACTGATCAGTATTATCTGGCATCTCTAAAATCCCTTTTAATTAACTAACAGATGCATGAAGAAACTTAACACGGACACTTCACAAAATAATTTTTTTAAATACGGTAGAGCAGTGCATAATTTAAAAGAAGTATGCAGTCTGATAGAACACAAAGTTTGACAGAAACATAACCCATGATAAGTAATACCGAGTGCTAATGTACGGTGCAGCAAAACTGGTTTTATGGTATTCCAACATAGAAAGAAGCCCACATCACTGTTTTTTTGTTTCTTGACATGGAAAAATACTACTTACGAATAATTATAAAGGTCACAAAATGACTGAATATGCATAATATTTATGATACTGGCCACTTTCTGTAAAAAGACGTAAGAAAAATCTTGTCACACTAAGTCTAGATGATTTAGTGCAGAGGCTATATATGGATATTTGCTTTTGTTTTTTAATTTAAGTGTTTAGGTAGTTGATATATTTTATGAGTTTCAGATATGAAAAGTCAGTTTTGCTTGTGAAGTTTCTGTTTTGGCTGTTTTAATAAATGAAGCAGTTCTGCTTTCATATGCATGAACTTTGGAAACTTTTTGGTTACTCTGTAGTCTGTGGTATGTAGATCATTTGAACTGGTAACACTTGAATAGACAGTTTACCTCCATAATGACGACGGTCACAACGGCGAATGTGCACAACGCTGAACCATATCAGCGAAACTCATACTGCTGAAACCTCAGAAAGCTAACAAACCATTGAATCTCAACATTTTTGACCACACCACACATAAAAGCAAATGTTAACATGGATCAAAAAGGGGGTGAGATTTTGCGGTTCAGAATATCAGCATTCGAGGTTTTGTAAAGGAGCAATTTGAAGCTCTCGGAAGTGGATTCACCACTGTGGCCATCGACATTATGGGGATAAACTGAATAGACTTGGTCCAATTCATAAACTGACAGGTGATATTATCTAGAAGGTGAGCAAATCAGAAGAATGGGTAGGAGCATACATTAAACTCAATATGAGGGATTGCTCACTGTTTTAAGGTCTAGTCATATATGCTGTATCAA
>NC_056725.1:1189886587-1189896587 GCF_019279795.1 Protopterus annectens | reverse complement strand
TATCGCCACTAATGATGATTGAGCTGAGGACTGTCACCTGTCTGTTCATGTTACCAGAGCCCTTTAATATCAGTTATTTAAGTTAGGGATACTCACCAATATGCTGGATATGTGAGATGAGCTCTGTTGCAGCACGAATCATGCTCTCCTTCACCCGCCTTTTCAGCATCTATTTTCCTCTATTTCCTGCTCGCATTTTGTCTATCACTCTCTCACTGTCTCTCTATCTCTCACTCAGTTTAGAACTGCAGTATTCTTGAATGATAAAATCCATCCATTCTGGGACTATGAGAATATGTTGCATGCCAAGCGATGTTGACAACGTTAGCATCAGACTCGTCTGTCTCTATCTGGTCCTGCAGCCAGCATTGTTTTCATAAATACAGCATGACAGTTTTTGTGTCCATAACATTTGTTATCTATTTTGTAGCCAGCCTAGGATCACTCAAATTCTGAGCTGGAATTTTCTTGACACTTGTTTCAGTTTGTCATGTCATGTCATGGCTTTGTATGAATCAGGTGTACGTCTACAAAATATGAAAATCTAACATTATCAGTCTTATATAAAAGAAAAAAGTAACTTCAAGGTCTAATATTATATGTGGCTATCTGTGGTATCCTACAATTCACTGCAGTTATAAGTGAATATGCAGAACTTTGTGTTAACTGTGGAACATGACTTTAGTCCAACAGTTTCTCTTCATACATATATGACTGAAGAATTTTCTGAAAGGGTTAAGTAATCAGAGTTGCTCATTACAAGTAAAGATGTTTTGGTGACAGTATTCACATGATTCAAGCAAGTGACTTGTGCAAATCAGAAAAGCTCAGTGTTTTTCTGTGCATGTGAATACACACACCGCGCACACACACGCACACACACACACACACACACACACACACACACACACACACACACACACACACACACACACACACACACACACAAAACTACTTATGGGACCCAAGGCACATGACCAGGGTCTTTGAAAGATTTGAAAAGTTCTGTGACCAATGGTCATGTAGCAAACTGGTAAGAATTACATATTAGGCCTAGTTTAAATACTTAGAACTAGCTCATGTATTACTTATATTCATTGTTTTTTATTTCCCAAACTAGGATTTATGTCTCATGAGTCAGTGGCATTATATAGATTTTGTGGTGAGACTTCTTGTAAAATGTGCAGCTGTATTTTATTCCATTTCTGTGAATTTCTATCTTGTGAGTGAGGCCTGCTACTGCAGATGATTGGAAATGTCAGGTTTTCTCAGAGATGTCACTAAGGCCATTTCATTTTGTTGAACATTTACTGTCTGGAGGCAACACCAGTCCAGGATCATTTGCAGCTGAGGTGCTTCGTTTAATTTATCTTTCCTGCCTGGAGGAATTGATGATTGAGCACTAGTGGGAGATAACACTGTCTCATCAGACTTTCTGGGATACCTTAAGCAGAAAGTATGCCAAGGCCAGTGGCAGTTTTACTTATGTGACAATGCTAGTGACTTCAAACATTTTAAAGGAAAACAGATGACTAGCTACTACAATGAAAATACATAATATAGATATCGTTAAGGAGCCAATACTCAACTTTAACATAAAGCAAATCTTCAGAAACTTTGTGAAAGTCAAGAGTGAAGTAGACCATTAAGAAAGTTGACACTATACATGCAAAAATACAAAAAAAACATGATGCAATTCAAAGCTACACATTTTGCAGATAAATAAATTAGTAAATAATGCTATGAATGACATAAAGTTAGTGTGATGATGTAGTATATACTGTGGTAACCCAAGATAATATATCCTAAAAACACATATATTCTGGAAATAATTAAACTAATGTTTGATAAGGTACAGCCCTTGTACTTAAGGATATGCTTTCACACACCTCTTAAGAATTGCTTTACTTTTATTCAAAGTATTGTAGAATTTTTCCACATTGGATCAGAAAAGGCATTTTTTTTTTTCTTTTTTGTATATGATTACCTCACAAGCATTAGGAATCGGATCTGTCTTAAAATTTCCAAGAAATGCTTGCCTTTCTTGCAGATGGTCAAATGCATATTTCTTGAGCTGCTGACTTTGAAAATAGGTACAAAATCTGGGGATCTTAATTAACATAAAATTTGAATACCAAATAGCAAATAACTCTTCCTGCTTCCAGTAGGAATCTAGGATAATACTCAGAAGCACATGTTAGAAAATGCTGGAAAAATATGAACACGTTATCAAAGAGACAATGTAAACTGTGTAGACTTTAATTAACTGTATTGCAAATTTCTACCACATATGGTCATTTATATTTACTTCTGAAAAAGTAGCTGTAAGAGATGTGTGGTCTTTGTTTCCATTATTGTTGCCACTAGTACGTTGGTCATGTAGTCATGTAGTTTGGTTTTCTATGTACTTAACACCTTCAAAATAATGTGTGATGAGGGGGATTCAAAAAATTGTTTAAAATGAGGACATACCTGCAAAAATTGTGTATATCATGTGCAGGGGGTAATGTGGCCTGAAAATAAATACTTTAATCCAAAAGAGAGACAGTGGAGAGGTTGGATATACTAAACTGCCCATTATAAATCATCTGTTTCTAGGTGTAATTTAATATGATTTGTGCAGAACAACAGATTGTCTGAGGATCATGTGGAATTTGTGAATTTCTTCAAATGCAGATCTTCAAATCAAGGGGGACATAGTTGAGCAACAACAGAGTTTGATAAAAAGGGAGAGGCTAGCTCCCTGTATGTGTAGTATTTGTCTCGAGGTTAATTTAGGTGTTGGTACTGGTGTTTATAATAGGGGGTTGTAGGGTGCTGTTGATGGCCTATATTCTCCTTGATGATACATCTCACCAAATAGAGATCTTCTGCTTCTCACTGGTTTTGTTTCTTCAAATATGAAGGGTAGTTAATGGAAGACCCCACTGTCATGTCAAACTGTATTTAAAGTTTGTGACATTTGTATTTCATCAGACTTGAATGTTCGCTAAGACTGCTGCCCTTAAAATGTACATGATGGTGGTGGTGATGATGGTTTACATTTACAAACAGAACAGAGAGCAAGTAAA
The DNA here is from genome assembly GCF_019279795.1 of Protopterus annectens. NCBI lineage: Eukaryota > Metazoa > Chordata > Ceratodontiformes > Protopteridae > Protopterus > Protopterus annectens. The sequence goes on along the minus strand of NC_056725.1, from coordinate 1,189,893,516 downwards.
AAAAAAAAAAAGAAAGAGAAAAGAAGCAGAGAAATGACAAGAGAACTGAAACAAAACAAGAAAGATGTTGAAAAGGCAGAAATACTGAATGAACATAATTTCTCAATTTCAGTAAAAAGGAAGACGTATATGAACCAAATTTAAGCAGCTGGTGCATTGTATAAGGGCTTGCTACTTCACAGAGGAAGTCATCTTGATTGTATTTGTAAACAGAAAGGGCAGAGGGAACTGAACCAAAACTATTAAAAAAATGAATGGGAACATTATTACCATTCTACACTATCCTTTAAATAGGTAATAAGATGAAGGTGTGGCATTCTTACAAGTGCAGGACAGAAGCTATAGTTCCAGATATCAACTGTGATAAAGAATATCATTACATACATTACCAAATATGCAGACATAAAATGTTGACATACTAAAGTAAAAAAGGTGCAATAATAAAGCACATTAAAAGGCTAGAATGTAAAATGAATAAAAGCAGCATAGACTTAAATCAGTATTAAAAAAGAAACACGTAATTAAGGGGTGCAGTGCTGGGGGGTGGTATTTTTCCTTTGCTTTTGAAGGTGAGTAGTTTTGCATTTCACATCTTCTGTACTCTGCACTAATTCCATATCATGGCATAATTCAAAAAATGCATATTTATTTTTTATATATGATGTGCCTTTGAGTTATTATACATTGAGTGGAAGGTGTGGAGATGAAGCCCCTTCGAATACAGGTGAAACAGGGCAGTTCCACTCTTTCATTAAATCTGTATCACATTATCAGTTATTGTTATTAAAGTAGCAGTAAAATAATGTCCTTCATTCACTGAATTTGTTGATATTCCTATGTTAGATGACTTGTCTGATTTTGCTATCAGGTGAAGATAGCTTCAAGTACACTGGGATGTGTTTACACTTGTATAGCTTGCTGTAATGACAAAGAAATTGTTTGTAAATGGCAAGTTGCACTTGTGCTGCCTGTGTACAAATGTCATAAAATTCAGTCACAAAGCCATGACTGTGTCTGTCAAAAGCAGATAAGAGTTAAACCTTTGAGCGATACTACATAACAATATATCTCTCAACCAACAGTTTCCAACATGTGGAGCAGTGCCTCTTAAAACACATAAAAATGATGAACGGAGTGTTGAGATCACACAACAATGGCAGTGAAAATACTCATGGACCAAATACACAGCATTGAAGCCATCCAACCAACAGAAACAGAATGGTTTGGAGGAACAGATGCATATCACAGGGGATATCACTAATCTAGAAACAGAATGGTTTGGAGGAACAGATGCATATCACAGGGGATATCACTAATCTAGAAACAGAATGGTTTGGAGGAACAGATGCATATCACAGGGGATATCACTATCTAGAAACAGAATGGTTTGGAGGAACAGATGCATATCACAGGGGATATCACTAATCTAGAAACAGAATGGTTTGGAGGAACAGATGCAGATCACAGGGGATATCACTAATCTAGAAACAGAATGGTTTGGAGGAACAGATGCAGATCACAGGGGATATCACTAATCTAGAAACAGAATGGTTTGGAGGAACAGATGCAGATCACAGGGGATATCACTAATCTAGAGCAGACTTCCCATCTATGGCTATCAAAGCTCATTTATGTCACTGTTCAGATATAATTTAGACCAATGGATGGTTCATAGGAAATTTATCTTGAGGTCTGATTCCTATTCACCCAATGGATAGGGCCAGTGCTAAAATGCTATACCTGACAGTAGCTTCCCCTAATACAATGATAGTGTCACCCAAACAATTAATCCCTTACAAATAAAAAATTGTTTAAATAAAATACCTATGGGGTAGCATAGCAAAGTGACAAATGGATAACAGAGCTAGACTTAAAATATCCTGGTAGGGATGGCAATCCAATATATGTATACATATATGTACATATATAAATATATATATAGATATATATGTACATACAAACACAACCCCTACACACAGACACACACACACACACACACACACACACACACACACACACACATTTATATATGCATGCGCATATATAAATATATATATATGTGTGTGTGTGTGTGTGTGTGTGTGTGTGTGTGTGTGTATATATGTTTGTGCATGTGAGTGCGTGTAGGTGTGTATATATCCACACATATGTATATTTTTTTTGTATTTTTTTTACTTTATTTTATTTATTTATTTTATTTATATATTGCTACAAGCTGCCTTTACAGAAAGAGAAAGTTGTGTTTATTTGCTTTGCAGTCTAGAAGGCAATAATACTACATACAAATGCTGATTCCTTCTGCAAAGCTAATGATTAACTGAGCTTTTGCCAATCCATTTACTTTAGCACATAAGAATTTATTTAATTACATTATGCAGTGGAGTTCAACATTAAACTAACTCGATTTTGAGATTATATTTGTTGACTAAAGGATCCTGTTTGATTTATTATTTAAAAGACTGAACAGTACATTAGTTGGCATTGCACATTTCTCATAAATTTGCTCTGGTGGGCAGACTCATGCTATCTCATCTTCAGAGAGTGTACACTGTCTTTGGGAAGGATGAAGTGACTGAATAACTCTTAAATAACGTGTGTGTGTGTGTGTGTGTGTGTGTGTGTGTATATATATATATATATATATATATATATATATATATATATATAAATATATATATATATATATTCATATTTATTCATATCTTTACCTCATTTCTAACTGTACTATGTGCAATTAAATATGTACTGCGCCGATATTTTACAGTAGATGCAACTCACTGAGCACATTTCAATTCGTACAACTACGCCTGTGAATTACTACTTGTGCAGCTTCTATAAAACATTGAAATGCATCATATTTCACTGACTTACAGATTACAGCTACTTATATGTCATCACATTTAAACCTCTCTACAGGTGAAAATACCTGTTATGTTACATGCATACACTCAGTTACATGGAGGTTAATAATACCAAGTTATCAAATACTATAAATGCCGTATAACAATATTTTTAATACCATATAATCGTACATATGATACTGACTGTACAAATACTGATTACAACAGTATGGTCGGTAACGTGTCTATTCAACAACATTTTCAAATGACATATTGTCAAATCACGTACAGGTTTTCAAACAAAACATACTCAATAAACCAACATTCACTATGTTGATACTTAACCTATATATATATATATATATATATATATATATATATATATATGGTTCTACCTGACTTCGTCGACAGCGCAGAAGACCGACAACGGAATCCGGAGCTCCAGAAGATCGACAATGAAGAAGACCGACGCGAATCGCGAGTGCCAGAACATTGACAATGCAGAAGACCGACACGACGGATGACAACACCAACGCCGAGGATGCCGACATGGGAAAAGGCTGTGTGAGTATGCGGTAGTGACGGACGTTAGGGTGCGAGGCAGGTAAGTGTGGAGATTGACGGTCTGTGGGGATAGGGGTGGGTTAAGTGAGTTAGGGTTAGGGAGCGATAGGGGTGGGTTAAGTGAGTTAGGGTTAGGGAGCGATAGGGGTGGGTTAAGTGAGTTAGGGTTAGGGAGCGATAGGGGTGGGTTAAGTGAGTTAGGGTTAGGGAGCGATAGGGGCGGGTTAAGTGAGTTAGGGTTAGGGAGCGGGTAGGTAAGTGTGCGATAGTGACGGACCTTAGGGTTAGGGTAAGGTTTAGTGTGGGCTTGTAAGGATTTTGGTGTGCTTGTGTTGTGTGTGTGGTTTGTGGAATGGGGATGTGTTTTGTTTGTAATTGTTATTGTGGTGTGTGCAGTGTGTGGGGTTTCGTGTTTGTGTACCGTCGGTTATTTCGTTGTCGGTTATGTGTGGTTTCGTGTTTATGGACTGTCGTATATGTGGTGTCGGTGATGTCGTTGTCGGTGTTGTGTGGATTCGACTATGTCAGGTAGAACCATATATATATATATATATATATATATATATATATATATATATATATATATATAAATATATGGATCTACTTCACAACTGAAAACTCAAAATACTGATTTTCATTTGACTGAGACCACAATATCTAATCTTAAAAATACTGAAAATTCATTTGACTGAGTCTCATTATATGCAAAGCTTATAATGCTGAATTTCAAAAAACTGAATTTTAAGCCATTGATATACATACTTACAACACCAATGACTAACTCTTTCCAAAACTTAAAAACTACTTACTTACCCTCTTAACAGAAACTGGATGATATAAAACCAAACTAGCTGGGGGGGGGGGGGGCCACATCCTCCACACCCCCCAACTATATATGCTAACTCCCGGATCGCACTGCAGTGGGGAAAAGGGCATATACCTTTTACTTACCTTACAGTGTGTACACACTGCCACTACTGCGAGAAACACACAAAACATCTGCCATATTATTTTAGTTACTTCCCATAAAAATGTGAAGAGACATACCCACATTTAGAAACACTACAACACTATTTTCTATGCATTGTAAGCTTTCACTACAATGAGACTCATTCAAATGAGTTTTTAGTATTTTGAAAATTAGGTATTGTGGTATCAGTCAAATTCAGTATTATTAGTTTTCAGTCGTGGAGTACACCTATATATATATATATTAGATATTTGTGTGCTTGCATCTGTCCCGCACTCCTCCTGCAGTTTTGTCTTTCCTGAAACTTCTCAAATAAATTCCAAGGCATCTTTAGTAGCTGACTGTTTGGAACAGAGACCTTAGAAACAGATCTAGGTAAAGAGCTATTTTTCTTGTAGAAGAAAATCTCTTTGAACTGAGATGACCTGTGTGAGGGAGTCAAGAAAGAATTTTGAATGTTCTCTTGGAATCCTAGCTTATGAAAAAACTCTCTCTTCCAAGACAGAGATTCCTGACATTTTGAAAAAGACTTTGCAAAAATAAGCAATCATCTAAATATGGAAAAATGTGGATAACCTGTAGCCTGCAATGAGCTACAAATGGAGAAAAGGAGTTTTGCATTTTTGCTGCAGTAAGGCAGTGAATTGATTATGTGATCCAGACACATGAAACCTTAAGAAATGCCAGAAATCTGGATGAATAGGTTTGTGATTATAAGCATCTTTTAAGTCTTGTGTTACCAGGAAATTTGAAAGAGAAAGAAGAGGTAACAGGTTGTGAAGTGACATCATTTTGAATGTCAGTACTATCACCAGCAAGTTTACAAAAGAAAGATGCAGAAGCGTTTTCTTTCTTTGGCCCTAAGAACACCCTTAAATAAAAGCCTTTCCCCAGATAGGAAGGATGACCTATTTTTATCAATGTTTGGGGTAGCATGTCACAAAGAACCAGATGAAACAGTACAGTTTGATCTGGATGATGATGAATCACCTTCTGGAAACTGTAACTGCAACTTTCATGAATGATCATTGGAAACCATTTGTCTGAAATTATCTGTTGTCAAAGAGAAAAATGAGATTCAGACATTCTGGGAAAAAAAAGACCAAGGTGGGAGCGGGGTACAAAGTCTATTAAAAAGCCAATCAGAGTCATTGGACTGCCTTTGGTTTTGGGATGTTAGAGGATTTTTTTTAAAACCCCCTTGATATTCCATCTAACATCTGTTTACTTGCATTTTGTTGAGACTGCTTATTCTGCTTTTTGGCTAACACTGAATGTGAAGTTAGAGAATCCTTTAGAAGATTTGTAAAATGAGGCTGAAAAATCTTAGAGATTCCCTGGTTCAACTTAGCCCTTTCATCAAACTTTTTGATCTCCTCTGCAACAAAGGGTCCAAAAACTAAATCTCTATCAAAAGGGGAATTTCAAATCTCATTTTAACATAATCTAGGAGGGTCTGAGAATGCATCCATGGAAACTTCTTCAAAACAGTACCAGTGGCTATAGCCCTGGAATACGTATCAACAGAGTCATATACACTCTGTGAACATTGAGGAGTGATGTGTGTAACAGAAGAAACAAAACTATGTAAAGCAAATGTTGCCTTATAAAAAGAAACTGCAGATAAAATGCCCCTCAAACTTTCACTATTACAACAAACTTTAACATATGATACTAACAATTCAAAATTCTGAAAATCAAAGTTGCAGAAGTATATATATTTCTTCCAACACATCAATAATATTCCCATCCTTATCAGAAAGAGTAGGACTGGAATTAACTACGAGTTTAGCACCAATGTGATCAACTAAAGCTATAGCTGTTGGGTCAGGTTTGATAATTGTGTATGAAAACTTAAAAGACTGAGGAAATTTATACATCCTATCTGTCTTTTCAGGGGCAGCTTACTGACTGTCAGAAAACCTGCAGGCAGTAACACATACATCCTCTAAAGCAGACAGGACAGATGTAGGATCTGAAAATTCCTTCTGTAACAATTCATAAATTTTCTGAGGGACAAAGAAACTTCATTGTTCTCATACTGAAAACACTGGCACATTCTAGCAATGGTCTCAGAGAAAGAGTCACCTCCACTGGGATAATCAGAAACTGACCTCTCCTCTGATTTTGAATCAAAAATCTGAAGAAGAAATAACCCTATATCTGTCCTTTCATCTTCCTGCTCAGATTCAGAATCTTGAATCTCTTCGGGAAAAGAAGTATCCCTCTTTCATTTATTTGAAACTATTTTAGAAGAAGGATCGATAGCCTGAATTAAACCCTGAGCAAGACCTAGTAAACTATGCCTGTCTAAGGATATCTGGGGAGGAGTAAATACATGCAAGATTTGTGCTTCTCTTTGACAGGAAAAATGGAGCCTACCATGTTACTAATCCTGGTAGCGACAGCTTCCTGAGGGATAGCCACAACATTCTGACACAACAGGGAAGCCTTCCCTGTTTCCTTTCCCAGGGCCAAGAAGAGTGTCTCTGCATACTGAGGGGACCCCCAACAGCCACAGATGATGTGACTAATATGTGTGTGTGTGTGTGTGT
>NC_056725.1:1189861587-1189884087 GCF_019279795.1 Protopterus annectens | reverse complement strand
CTATGTAGTCATTCGTTATTATAAAGTTTTGGATATTTCGCCTCAGCCTTCTTGTCTTTGGTAATGTGATCTTTCATTCTTATGAAATAGACCCATATATATATATATATATATATATATATATATATATATATATATATATGTGTGTGTGTGTGTATGTGTATATACACACACACACACACACACACACACACACACACACACACACACACACACACACACACAGATAAAAATATACCCCGGGATTCATGAAGCTTGTGCCAGGCGCAGGAGTAGTGTAGGTGGTATAATGCCAAATATGGCCGCCGAGCGATTCAGGTACGATCCAATTCCACGTGCACTACCAGCGTACGCCAGATCTGCGCAGCCCTCGGCTCAGGTATACTAATCACCCCATGTGCAGTACTGCACCATGCAAATGAAAGTACATAGCGATTCATTAAGTGGTGCAGGCATAGTGTAAGCCCACAGAAATGTAAACCAAAAAATATGGTTTACATTTTTCCAAACAGAACATCGGAGCTATGAAAGCGGACCAGACTCATGTATTACAAAGTTAACATATGCCAATGGTTAAATATACAGCCAATGGCATAAGAAAAGATGCACAACACCTAAAAAACATTTAATGTCATGTCCACAGTACCTCAAAGTACAACCGCAGGGCATGTGTGCGCAAATGGGAACACAAGGAAAATATATACAAATGTCATAAAATCGCAATGTAATACAAATCATTATTTCACCATAGTACTCAATGGTATGCATGGTACACCACAGCCAAGCTGCAAGGGTTGCTAAAGGTCTGTGACAGTGTTCGGCGCGGTAACTATGAATTAGTAGTCAATGCTATGCAAATGAGGCAAGTGATAGTGAATCGCAAACGTCCCGCCGGACTAAGGATGTACCATATGGTGCAGCGCTACAACACTGAGGAGTGGTTTGGAGGCATACATGACATCAGCAGTGGGGTGTGCCACCATAGCTGTAAGCACACTGGAGCAATGCAAATCCAGCCTGCCCGTTGCTAAGCAAAGCCGCAGGATACCGGTGGGGATGTAGGTTTAACATTGTTTAGGTGAGAGCACATATGGTGCCTGAAAGCGCATGTGTACGTGGATGAAAACGTGCCCGAAACCCGGTAAGCGGACGCAAGCGCCGCGCACCATAGCTCAAACAGGAAGGTTAGGGAAAGAAAATAAGGAAATGCCGCAGTAGGGTAATTGGAGTACAACTGAGCAATTAACACCTATTAACTCACAGTGGGCAATCTACGGCAGCTAACAAGTCTGCTCGCACCAACCTGCAGAACAGGATAGGGGAGGTGTCGGATTGCAAAGAAAGGAGAACTGTCATAGCAGAGCAAAGCAAACCTGCAGTAGATCGGCTATAGAACACATTTCACAAGATAAGCCAGGTTTTGGAAAGTACAAAAGAAACCAGGCTGCTGGATGCATGCCAGAAAATGGGAGCGGAAATGTTAAGAAATGTTAAGGGAAGGGCAAGAGGTAATCCACAGCAGCTAAATGTAATTCAACACCAAAGGCGCCACAATAGCAGTACCTGTGGTAAAACACATAAGATACCCTGTAGCTCTGATTGTACATACACACCCTATGACATCGTCAGTGTTCACAGCACAATAGTATAAAGTGTGAAGGCACCTCACACACATCTGTGTATTCCCAAACACTGCACCATCGGTGTAAACCGACGGGGAACTTTTACAATGTACATGTTGGGAGCTGCCATAGCTGTGATTCATCACCATGTGTTAGAGACTGAAGGTGTTGTGGAGGATGATGCTGACAACCACCACAGGCCTCGGAGGAGGAGAAGAGTGTTCAGGCCAAGTGTAACCTACCAGGGGCTACATGATCTGGAGATAGTAGAGCATTACAGGATGGACAGGGACATCTTACAGCAAATAGTTGAGCTGTGCCGGCCACGCCTGAGATCCAGAAACAACATAGGGGAGCCCATCCCAGTGGACATGAAGGCATGTCTAAGATTGCGAATACTAGCCACAGGTACCTTTCAAAGGCCAACTGGAGATATAATGGGGATCTCACAGGCATCAGCATCCAGGGTACTACACCAGTTCCTGGATGCCATGTTACCACATGCCAGTTAGCATATATACTTCCCCCGAACTCAGGAGGAGTTGGCCAGCAATATGTATCTCTTCCACCATGTGACACACTACCCGGAGGTACTGGGTGTGATAGACTGCACGCACATACATATCAAGTCACCACCCAGTGAGCATGGTAGGTGCTACATAAACCACAAGGGATACCACTCCATCAACTGCCAGGTTGTGTGCAATGCCCAGGGCATTATCATGGATGTGTGTGCTGGCAGCCCTGGAAGCTACCATGACTCCCACATCTGGCATGCCTCACAGCTGTATCAGGTATTTGTCAGGGGGGACATCCCACTTGGCCACCTTGTGGGGGATGCTGTCTATGCACTGGAGCCATGGATGATGACTCCCATCAGAAATGCACACACACCCATGCAAGAACGCCATAATGAGGCACACACACAAACCAGAATGATCATAGAGCGTGTCTTTGGGATGCCGAAATCATGGTTCCGTTGCTTGGACATATCTGGTGGAGCCTTGCAGTACTCTCCAGGCATGTGTGCCCACATCTTCATAGTATGTGCCATGCTACATAATATGATCCTGTGGAAACAGCTGCAGCAGGGACATAATGGTGAAGGCCCTCACAGCCCACTGCAATTGCCAAGGCCATCACAGGCACAGAGGGATTCAGACCATGAACACCCTGTGCCAGCCCCAGTAGACAGACTGAGGCATGCCCAATATGCCCACGCTTTGGCAAAGAGGGAACGTATAGCACATACACTGACAGTGTAGGCCCCTACAGACTGACACACCTCTCCACCTGCACACACAGTAAACTGGATGGCACACACACACAACCACCTGTAAATTGTAATGTATAGGTGGCCTACTGATTGAATCCTACATAGGCAGCCCTCAACCATTGCATACACAACAGCTATTGGAACAAGGAATGTCAACACCTGAACAGTACACGCACCTAACAGCATATGTTGATACTGTATGTATAGGTTCCTAGGTACATCTGTAGGTACATGCCCGATTGTCAGAGGCCATTCATCAACCGAGGCAAACCGTGTCTGCGGTCGCTCCACATCAATTAACCAACTGTCCCTCAGCAGAGCAGAGCCAATTGCAGGATCCATGTATGTAATCACTGTTCCACACACACTCTGCATGGATTCCCTGGTGTGTTAATGAGGGGCTCCATATAATGTAATCAGGGATGTAGTGGCAAAGCATGGGGAGTACCCATGACAGGTATCTGTCACCCCAGCATGCTCCACCTATGGTTGTGTGAAGGTGTAGCACATTATAGTGTGTGGCTCACTGTGACATACATTCCCAATGCTGGAGCACATCCATTAAACATCACTTGGACATACCATTAATAGGTCTCATCCATATGTAAACTAACTGAGTTACACATTTGATTGCAGTATGGAGTAACAGCCATAGTATAGTCCACATACATAATGCCATAACACGTGTATAAATCCCAGATGCCCAAGTGGTAAATGCACGGTTCCACGTCCTGCAAGGGACATTACGTAATCGCGATGGCACGAATAATGGATGTAGGTCATCAGATCAGGTTTAGCACATGTTAGCGGATTATGCATTGGCAAGTGCTGATATGTGTCATTTAAACATGACTATATGGATATGCGCGAAACAGGGCTAAGCTTTGCTGAATATCGCACAGATCACGGTCAATGATGTCCAGAACAGGTGAAACTAGCATTATTCATCCCTGTACTAATAGTGCCTGCTCTGAAGGGTAAAACGACCACTGCCAGGAGTAGAACACTCAATCATGTACACAATCACCTAACACTAAGCTACCCGAGATGTACCAACGGCAGGTGTGTATTGTGACAGGTTAAAACACAAACGTGCGGAGTCCAGGTAACAGTATACACCGCCATGTACACAACGAAAGGTGTGTTCTCCCTCTCACTCTCTCTCTATCTCTCTCTCTCTCTCTCTCTATATATATATATATATATATATATATATATATATATATATATAAAATAGAGATAGAAAGGGTGATAGAGAGATATATGTTGATATATACAGATTCACCTATATCTGCAAATATATAGATAGGTCAATGACATGTACACAATCATGGAGGTACAAATAAATAGGATACTGCCAACTATCGAATGTGTCACATACTGACACGCTTAATCACGAGGCTTAAAGACCGAAAGACCACAGTACCGGAACACTAGAACCGCATGTAATATTATCACAATGTTAAGGGACATTTAGTTATCGCTGCCAGTGCTGCGGTCCAGGTAGGTACTGTGTTCAACTGTGATTGCTGTAGTCTGTGTATGTGTGTGTTGAGGGTGCCATGTGCATTTCTGTGGGAATGTAATGTGTGTGTGTGTGTGTGTGTGTGTGTGTGTGTGTGTGTGTGTGTGTGTGTTTGCATCGTGTGTCTGTTAGTGCTAACTCGGAGGTAGAGCATTATGGTAGGTGTGGTCATAGCTGGCCATAGGCATATGGTTACCACCTGTCCCACTTTAAGAGGGACAGCCCCTCCCTGGGCAGTTGTGTCCTGACAAAAAATATTAAAAAGGGCAAATGTCTGAGATTGTAGGACATAATTTTGTCCCATATATTATGTAATAGTTGCATTAAATAGTAATTCCTGTATCTAAAATACATAAATGTTACATGAAACATGATAAGTAGCTAAAGTGCTAGAAGAATAAGTATGTATTTAGGATAAAAGTATGTTATGTCCTGTGTACTGACCGTGGGTATGTGTCGGCCTGTAAACACTGATGTGTGTCCTGCAAATGTCCCACTGTGGCCATTTGAAAAGGTGCAACCCATGCCAAAGAGGTTCAGTTACCAACACAACTGCAATGAGTGCAAATATCTGTGACAGAAATACACGAGACAGCTGTCATTTTCGTAACATTCCCTTACATATCGATGTATTTCCAGAGGTATTGAAGTATCAACCTCACCTGCACCTCACCAATTAACAATGGATCAATGTATAAGCCCGTAACAACCATAGTTTCAGTCTACTAAATGATAGGTCTTCAATTAGGGAAGGAGCCCAAACACATATATGGAATATGTAGAAATGCAGTCCCCACAAACCTGTATATGCTATGTACACCCATCTACATCTCCCCCACACCCGAAACAATTGCAATACAGACTGTAATAACATCACAAACATCCACTCACTCAATTAAATCTGTAGAAGCGTTAACATACCTTGTGAGAGACACATTTGTAATGGCGGCATATGAAATCGTAGCTGTTGTATAATGGAACAGACGGCGATGTTACAGGTTTTGTTTGCAGTAGTCCCTCATCAGATGGTTGAGATGACAGGTACACTCACATGTAGAACCACATACTCTAGCCATCACACACAATCCACTGGGGACATGAATTCAAAATATCCGTGTCTTTCCAAACAGCAGTTGCAATTCCTCACAACAAAACACATACAGGCCGTCTCCCCGAAGGTAGGGCAAAAGGGCAATGCCCAAGTGGAGAATTCAATTATACCCCACTGTTGCCATGTAATTGGTGAATGGAGCAGCTGCACAGCTGATGTGTATGTAATAATTTACTCAGGAACACCAATTGGCGGCAGGATACCACATGTTACAGGTATCGACGTATATAAGGATGCCTTGCCATACATTCAAACCATATGCTCATACCATAGAACTGTTTAAACAGTAAAGGTGTAGCCTTGCAGAACAGTCCAGTCAGGCGTATAGGGCAATAGTCCCTTTGGTTCATTGTGCCGCCACCTGTGTGGAGTGTGATAACTGTTGCTGTGCACCATTCAGGGGCCACAATGTCTGATAAAAAGCTATTAGTAAATCTGGTGGCCAAGTGGGGAACCATGTAGTTCTGAGGTTTCTGTAAATCGCAGCCTGGGATGTTGGAGGGTCACATGGAGTATGTGTTCCAGGCCTTAGACAGTGCAGGCTGGAACTGCGTAGTTGTGACCACAGGGACTCTGCATTGTTCCTGTATGGATTTTGGCCCTGTAGGGAGTGAGAGGGTGTAAAGTTAGCATTGAACCTATCTGCCAGGATGTTGCCAATATCAGTCGGTTCTCTAATGTTCCTGCCTAACCGTCGTTTGTCAGAGCAAATGTGGGTATTGCCATTGAGTACTGACATACCTCCATAATGCTTTGTGGTAATCCTTGGAGTGTGTCGCAGTAATGTTTACATAGCTAGCTTTGGAGGATGTGATAAGGGATCCCGGATTCCTACTGAGGCTGACCAGTGAGCTACCCCACCCATGGGATTGTACTCCACTTTGCAACAGCCTCCACCTTTTGTTGTACATTATGTCCATGGAACTGGACCCCCAGATTGGCGTCCGTTATCTGGTGGGTACCATCATGGCTCTGTTTGGGATAGCATGATCCATGCAGTCGTGTAAGTGCTAATGAAGTGCACTGGTGTATGTCTCAGCGTTTGTAAGTACATTGTCCATCTGCACGGGTGTCATGACGTTTACCACCGTTGTCATAAGATGTCTGAAGTAGGCCTTGAAGAAATGTTGTACTGTGTATTCCGTGAAGGGTGTGGTGCTGGGATGTGGATAAAAAGGGTGATTAGCATATGTTCGGAAACTACCAACGAGGGGATAACCCCAGGTGTGGAACACCAGTCACATGTTGGTAATGTCCATGTCTAAGATATTGTTGGCCTTGGTGGTGGTGTGTATGGGTTGATCCAGCTGAGTGGAGGTTATGAATCCCAGAAAGCGTTGGCCTAATGTGTCGGTACATGAGTAGGTATCCCAGTTAAGTGTGGGGTAGTGTCAGTTTCACATCAGTAGTACCAGTCTGAACCCTACTGTCCAGTACACCAAGAAATGAGGGCCAGTAACCGTGGGGTATGTTGTTGAATCCGTAGCAAGTTACAATGTGTATAGCAGTTGTGGCCACAGTTAGTTGCAAGTGGATCACCTCTGATGCATTGTGCTAAGTAACCAGCCTGGAGGTGTGTACATCCTTGTGAAATATGGACACACCTCCGCTGTGAGTGTTCCAGTCCTGGTTACATGACTGAAAGGTGTGGTCTGTGTATAACCTGTCAGTGCAGGTGTGCTCTCTGGAGCCTAGAGGCAGGTCCCAGTCAGTGCAGAGATATCAAAGTGGTCCATTATAAGGAGTGCCTCATCTCAGTGCGTTAGAGATGAAGATGTCAAGCATTGAGTAACATTACCCCAGGTTTTGCTTGCCTGTTCCTGTTCTGGTGGTGAATGTTATTGGAAACTCTCCAAGACAGGCAGTATATGAGCAGCAAGAGCCTTACATGTTATCTGTAATCCCAGGGCCGACAGGTGCAGGTCATCTGTGCCAAAGCATCGTATTTTGTTGACCATGTCATTCAAAGCAGACAGATACTGGATGCCTGTGGAATGGCAGCAGAAGCATAGGCAACTGTTGAAGTGAAACATTCAGTCGTTGTACAGTGGTATCAGTCTGGATGAATACAGAATACTTCTCAGGGCTTGGGCGATACCTTCTGGGCTACAAGACCGGAGAGCTATTGCATGTCCCTGTGCATATAGTCCAGGAAGTTACATCTCAGGGCAGTAACACTAACATGGAATTGTCAAAATTGTACCTGGTGAGGTGTGGCATGAGTGCATAGGTTATGTTGCGGATCCTGTTACCCGACAGCCAGATGTAAGCGACTATCGCCTTGTGTAGCCTGCTGAGTGGGACATCAGTGTGACCACCTACAGAGTCACCTATGGCTGGTGTGTTGGGTATGTTATAACAACCTATTGGCTGTAGTTGATGGGCACACATGAGTCTGTGGGCTATAAGCAATTGGTGTTGTGTTTGGTGATGGGGGCTGCCTCTGTTGCCTACACAGAGAGTATGGAGAGGTTCTGTAAATGTCGTAGTCATACTATGTGTGGCCTGTGGTGGTGGAGATCTAGTGAGACTATGTGATGAGTGGGGTGTGTTGCAAATGTTTAACGTCCCCACATGAATGTCAGGTTCAGTCTGGGTTGGTGAGAGCATTACCCCCAGCATAGCTACATATGTGCATTTACCACAGGCTGTAGTGTCGTATGTTGGGAGGTGAGCATTGACTGTGTACATGTGACAATTGCTCTATTGCCTCATGTTTGCCATATTCATCACATAGACAGGCAATAACACTGGTAAGTGACACTTGGACATGCCTGTATATTCAACCATGTCTCACAAGATATGTGTGGTACGTGTGTACAACAGCTGTTGTACTGTAAGCAAGCTGGAAATGTAAGGACAGACAGTGTACTTGTAAGAAATGAGTTGGAATGGGTGCTATAGTAATTAGTAGCTCATGAAGTGCTTACATGTTCTAAACAAGTGCTGAGCATGAATATGCAAAACAGATAGGGTGTTGGATAATATTAACCCACTGCAACCCACAAGTGGAGACGCCAGTCATAATTGGAGGCACTGCACTATTACCCTGCTGAGTATGGTCTTCAAGTCTATCAACCATTATCAATGTAGATGTTAGCAGTACAGATGTAGATGACAGTACGGATGATTTCACACTACATAGCATACCTGTGACAGGTCATAGAACATCATCACCCATACTGTGTTCCAGCTACACTGAGTATACTAGATGTACCTTCGTATGTCACAGGAGTGTTCTACCAGTGGCTTGTTGACAGAAGCAACACTACAAAAGGTGTCCGAGTGACGTGCATATCACACCAGTGGTAGCTACAGTAAAACAGGGTTAATGTTTTGTACTCCCCCCTCATTGTAGCCCATACCACACAGAGAAATGGGAGGCATCTGCATATGTAAGGATGTGAATGGCCATGACCTAGGAGCAATAGCTGTCTCAGTGTTGTGGACAACATACAGAATGGGCTTTGTGGGTGAGGTGCATGACATATGTGCAGAATCTGACAGCTGCTAATAGCATTGTCACCGCTAGGTGAATAACCATGTACCCATTAACTACCACCTAGGCAGCGGTCAGCATTATGGACACTGTGTGTAAGGGATGCTGCTGTGCAGTTCAACTCCCTGAGCTGGTGATGTCTCCAGGCCTATTAGGTAGTCATACGAGGCGCCCATGTCATGACAGGGTGCCATCCATGAGCATGGAGATCATTGGACAGGCATACTCAGCACTAGGGTGACCAATATCAGACCACATATCACCTTTAAGGGGTATTGGCCATGGGTGGATGGGCAATACCAGCCTTTACAATCCTCACCTACACTATGCAGCATGCTGGCTACCTTGCATAAAGACATGTGCTACACTGTGATGTTGGACATGCTACACGTACATATCCTGATCTGAAAGACATATGTCATGGACAGCCACCGTCCTACTACAAGGGTCGCCACATGCTGGACAGATCCCTGTGCCATACATGTTACATACTCCTGCCATACCATGCAACCCTGTCCATCAAAGCTGCATATGTCATCTCTGTCATACATGGTGCGATGACCGCATGGTAGATGTATCATTAACTGTCTGGATCAGTAATGTGGCACTGATGCACCTGGCGGTGGCAAAATGGCTGTCGGATACAGCTAGAAAACCTTACCCGTACATGCTATAGTTGATAACCATCCCTGCGAAAAACGTCCGGCTAGCCATTGTCCCATGTGTATCACATGTGCAACACAGGCGATACGTGGCAGGATGCTGAACTGCTGTACAGTGCCGTGTACATGTATATGGCAAAACACATGCATGTAAAGGTTTCCATGCGCATGTCTGCATTGTAACTGCTCATGTCTGGTAAGGCAGTGTATGTGTTGATATGTGACATATACACAGCATCAAGGTCAACAGGCATGTGCTGATAGGTAAGAACACCAGTACAGGCAAACAGACATGCCCACATCAAGACAGCATTGACATGGAGTATGAGCAATGTAATGAGGTGACACACATATATGGTGATGTTATCCAATGCACAACGGGTGTTACATGTGTGTGACACAAACACGTCAGTCATGTCAGTGTCATGATGATTTGCAAAGATAACTGTTGATATGTACTAGATTTAATACAAATGTATGTGCAGCTGTATCTCTGTACATCTCTGTGATACTGTGACCTGTCTCAATCATTATGTCTTCCAGATAATGCCTCGTTCATGCCTGCCAGCATATATCGGCCTGGAGGATGATGCTCTCATACCGTACCTCCATGATAACTATGAGGTGTTGTTCAGCCATGTGCCACAGCATGCCCAGCAGTGTGATGACCCATGGCAGGAACTCCGCAGGAGGGTTAATGATGTGGGTGGCCATAACCGCACCTACCAGCAGGTGCGCAGACACTGCATGGACCTGATATGACATGTGAAACAGCGTGCCAATGCAATCACCAGGGAACAAGGTGGAACAGGTGGTGGGCCACCAACCCAGCCCCTACTCACACCTACTGAAGAGCTACTGGCCAGCCTGGGGACACCCTCAGAACAGCATCCACAAACACTAGCTGCCATCGTGGAGGTAGGTGTCTCCCAACCACCGAGCCTGGAGTTGCCTGGTAAGTCACAACTGCACATATGACTATTATATCCCATTTAGTTGCATGTGTCACTGTACAATATGTAATGTAACATCATATGCAAGGTATGTTTACACACATGCCGCATACTATAGTATGCTACCCTGTGTATGCACACATGTGCATACGATATGCTATTGTACAGGTGAATGTGTTAACATGCACAGTGCACCCTGTAGCTGTCATACAGTCATGGATAATGTTCAAACTGCTGTGTCACCCCTATACAGGTACCTCTGGCGTGCTGCACAGACATCAGTCCATTGCAGGTGAGACAGTTATCAGCATCAGGCATGTTAATGCATAGATGTATTCTCCATGTGGCCAGTTAACACATGTACACATAATGTATGGTCCAGTCACGATTTACAGGTCGCATCTGTCATCAATCACACTGGCTACCCATGTGCAATATATACAAACTAAATGAAACACCGACATGAAACCACAGTATCTGTCATTGCTAGATGTGTGGACAGTTGTGCATACAATGGTGGAGGTGTTGTTCAATGTAGGCATATGCACTATACATTGGAACAACACGTGTGGTACGCAAACAGTACCACACAGTGATCTTGGATATGGGCAGCCCACAGGAGTCACCATTGTGTAATATGCCCCTGCAATGGGTGCACACATTGTGACGTGCCATCTGACATGTCCCTGACATGTAGTGTTCCAACTGCAATATTGTCTCACTATCCCATAATACATACCCCACATACCAAACATACAACCCATTGTCTGCATAACCCTGTGGACAGTGACGTATCTGACATCTATGGGTGTATGTTATATGGGACAACACAGACATGTGAGATAAACAGCCATCACAATCATTTGGCCAACACATGTTCACACATGGCCATGGGGGATGGCCAGAGACATGTAGCAGCACACAGTAGATGTGATGTGTATACACCCTGATGCACATTGTCCACACATGGTCCAACTATAGCCTTTGTTGAATGGTTATATAGTTGATGTGGAACACTGGACATCCTAAAAGCCTGTGCACAGCTTGTGGAGGTGTCACTTAATTCAACCATATAAGATGTGTTGAACATCATGACTGTGTCATAGCATGACAGTAGTCACCTGTGCACCTTCCACAGACATAGACACCACATCAGGCCACAGATACCATACATTTTCCTTGCTGCTGTTGGACATCACTGTCAGCCGTGCACCTCGTGTGTGTGGTACATAAATGTCATGTGGGACATGGTGTATTGACAAGTCTGCCTTGTTTGGACATGGTTGCCAGGCAGCTAAGACATTTTAGTAGTTGTGCAGAGGTGTCATCCGTAGGTCTTCCAGTGACCTGTCACATGACACAGCATGGTTTAGTGTGTATACACCTCAGCGACGTGGGTCACAATCCACAGTAGTTATGTAATGTGTATGCACATAGTCATGGCTATGCACTGTATGTGCATTCCACACTGTATAGCAATATAGATGCCTCATGATGCTATGCAATGGCACTGTGTCTTTACCTCATACTGTATAGCAATGTACATGCCTCATACTACCCTTCAGTGCTCATGCACATCTGCTAAAAGTGCATTCTATCTGTAGGGCATGCAGACAACACTGCAATGTGATACCCATTACACCGCTGTACATGTGTCAGGACACCATTGTATCAGACATGTATGCATGTCAATGCACACGCCAACAGATTACATGTCATACTACATGTTAATGTCAAGGTCAAATCAGCCATATGTACTGTTAACCTGTGATGGTCCACATGGTGTATCACAGGGATGCATGCTTACTACCATGATTGTGTGAACTGCATGGCTTCTGATATGACATCTGCTTGTTGTTGTGTGCAACCCAAGGATGTATGCTAACTACCACTATTAATGCCTGAACTGCATGCCGTCTGCTGTATCACATGCATGCTGCATGCCGTCTGTCAATTCACATGCATGGTCTGTCTGTGTGTCTGTGTGTCTGTGTCTCTGTGTGTCTGTGTGTCTGTGTGTCTGTATCTCTGTCTGTCTGTGTGTCTGTGTCTCTGTCTGTCTGTGTGTCTGTGTCTCTGTCTGTGTCTCTGTCTGCATGTCTATTGTAATGTAAAGTCTGTCTTTGCATTCACAGGTGATGTAGGTGCGTTACCCTCCTGTGGTCCATCTTATGTTAGTGTCCCCACAGACTCTAGCAGTGATGAACATATGCATGAGGTGCAGGCAGGGTTGTCAGGGGCTGAATCTGTGCCAATGGTTGCCATCCCAGCTATGTCCCCCTCTTCCCCGCACACAATTCTCATGCCAACACATACTCCATCACCAGTGGCCATAGAGGAAGGACAGTCAGCATGTGTTAGCTTGGAACAGGAACATGTGGTGGCTACAGAAGGTGTGTCTTCACACCATGGTGTCAGTGTAATGACTGCAGATGTGCCACACAGGCATGTGGCCAGTGCAGCTTGTAGGAGGACCTCTGGCAGACATGCACCTGCATGACAGAGCGCAGCAGCTGGTGTCACCGGACATATGTTTCAGACTGTAATGGCAGCAAAGGCACATGCTGAATGGCAGAACGGAGAACTGCAGAGGCTTCAGAGGGCTGCTATCCGTTCTTTAAACGACAACATCCAGGCATTGGCAAATGCTCAACCGCAGATTGCTGATGTTCTGGACAGGCGATTGGGTGACATGGTTGGAATCCTTGACCATGGCATGGCAATCCGTGAGCATGAGCTGTCTGTGCTGGAACATCTGGTAGGAGTGAGGCATAGGCCACGTGGATGTAGGCCAGCTACACCACCTGGTGCAGGTCAACATGAATGAGCTACCTCACACGCCCGCTCCCATAGTGCCGGTAGCAGTAACAATGCAGCTGGTGCTTCGGTGTCCACACCAGGACACAGTAGGCCACGTGGACGTGGCCCTGGACGTTACCAGCAGGGACACGGTTCCAGTGGACATGTGTCATCGGACAGTAGCCAATCTGTATCTCTGCCTGGTAGTGCCCATGCAACCCCTGGCAGGCACAGGTCACGTGGCCGTGGCCAGACACAGTGAGCTGTGCATCCTGGTCTGTACAATCTGGAGCTGTCAATAATACCCCTGTGTAGGCCGGAACACATTGCAGAGCTGTGTGCACACATACACGCACACAGCAGAAACATCTGTAGGGCACTGCAACACCCACATGCATAATGACCACACATGTCCAATCAGATCACTGGCCCTAACCCACACACATGATGTCATCTACTGGTGCAGCCTATGCCCCTGGCAAACATTATCACCCTGTGCATATGATGATGCCTGTGCCGCATCCCTGTTATCCACACCATCGGTGCAGGGACATGCTCATATGGTCTGATGCACAGGGTGAACAGAATAGTGAGATAAGTGTATATTACATTTGTTTTGTACTGTTGACATGCACCAGACATACCATGTAGTACAGGTTTAGAATGCAATGTTATATGTTCACAGTATGTGCCTTGGTAACAACAGTAACAGCATGTTGGTAATTATGCCCTGCTTTCCTCCTTAAGGTATAATTGCATGTGCCAATAGGTAGCAGTGTTTGCAGTTTACCATGTGTAAATGTGGAGTACTCACAGGCATGTATGGCAATACCAGCATGCTATACGTAGCCTCAGCCTCACTGTTAGAAAGGCTACCATTCCACAGATGTCCACACATCTACTGATCCAGAAGCATGTGAGCTGTTTAATAGGCTACAGTGGCTCAAGATGTGACATCCATACCGGGTCACATCACAGGTATAGTGACATGGTGTGGGGGGTTTACACAGCCATCTGGCTGATGTCAAAGTTAGAGGCCAGTTGATAGCATGAGGCCTCACTGTGTAGCAGTAATACACTGTCACATTACAGGATGAGAAGGGGTTGGGAGGGTGGACTAATGGTTAAGGTGTTTGCCTTACAAACACAATGTGCAGGGTTTGAGTCTCACAAGGGATAATTGACTAGGCTTAAAATGGCTCACAAGGGCAGTTAGCTTAGTACTATTCTATGAACCTATGAACACACACAGACATACACAGACACACACAGTAACATGCCCACACTCACGGGGTCAATGACACTATAACGCACACTCGATAGTGTTGAGGTGAGGACCCCTGCCTATGTGGTAATCAGCTTCACAGTACTGTGCACCCACATGATGTGACACAGAGAATGAGCATGTACAGGTATCCAGTAAGGCTAAGACCAATGGCATCAACAGGGTAGTAGACTGCATCACCATGAGGGGTTAGGGATCCTATCTGTTCTGTATGGTAGCATACACCCTCACTCCATGCACCAGACAGTCATACATACATACATACACACACACACACACACACACGCTGTGGAGTCCACAAATGTCATTCACATACAGATAACTGACATGTGTGTGATATACACACCACCCTTGCCTACGTCTTGCTTTCTACACTGCAGTATGTACAGATTTCTACAACAGTGTACAGGGGTGTGTAACAATTGGGATGTATTCCCCAGCATACGTGGCATATATGGTCACACAAGCAAACACACATGGCAGTACTGTGAATCATACACCTGCTATATGATGATACGTCTGACAGACATGCAGCAGTATTGGCCGCATTATGTGTACCAATGCTACCTTCGGCAATTGTGCTGCTATATGCACACGGGAGGACGTAAGTGTTACAAGTGTCAAGTGATTTACAGTCAGTAATACCCTGACCGCTGTGTAGGTTGTATGTCTTCACCTTCAAGTAACAGTAACATAGCGTACTGTTTGCACATGTCATGGTAGGATGGCTTGTGACACACCTGTGAGCTGTCTTCAGCAAACATCCATCTGCAAAGGTGGACCACCACTTTATGTACACACATCTATCCGTACCTGATTTACATCCAACTGTACTGTCAGTATTTTACCATATACATGTGTCAGTGATGGGGCTGCATTGCAACTGCATGTTGTAGCTAGACAGAGATGAATGGCATACATCAGCTACTGCACATGCATGGTATCTGAATGCACACCACTACATGTACATGTGTGTTGGTCCTACATTCCTGTCATGTAGCCATGTTTGTATGCATTGCAGTTGGTGGACATGTGTGATGACATACATGACACATGGACTGTTGTATGATATGATGGTTGTCATGGGTAACTAGTACAGAGGGAATGTTACCTCAGTCAACATTGCTACCTTATGTACTGTAAGCATTTAACAGCCACGGATCTACCTTCCATGTGCATGCGTGTGATTGCTGTAGTCACTTGTCTGCAAGGAGTACAGCAAAAGCTATGCTATGTACATATGTGTTTTGTGTGTGTGTGGGCCATGTACATATCCATGGCAATTACAGGTATGTCATATCGTAACATGAGTGTTTTTTGGTGTACAGAAACAGTCATCTGTTACAGCTGTGTAAGACCCAGGGTCCCTGTTATGTGTAGAGCCGACCTGGTTATGAACAGTTGTATCATTGCATTGCATAACACATGATGGAACCCTGTCAGTACATGTGTAGTCTGCACAGTTGCTGTAGACCTATGTACAGTCCACTGGTCATGAGTAACATGGTGTTGTAGTAATGTATGGATGTGTGTTGCTGGTCCAAGGACATGGTGATGTCTGAGGGCTACATAGTAGAATGCGGCATTTACCACTGTGATCTGCACCTGAGACATCTGTGATGGCTCTCGAGTGTGAACTGGTCAGTACATGTGAGTGGCCTTCATGTACGTGGGGACACTAACACCTGGAGTGGTCCGTCACGGTCTTAAGGCCCACATGTCTGTATCTGAGGTATACGGTGATAGTGCTATTGTGCACAACTGTGCCATATGCCAGGTGTTCCTCACTGCAGAGATGTCCGTATTCCCCATTGTTGGATCTGGATTGTCAGCTGTGATTATGAACGCTACACATCGTCCATATTCCCCATTGTTGGATCTGGATTGTCAGCTGTGATTACGAACACTACACATCTAGCACTGACGACCGGTGTCAGATATATGTAGTGCAGTGTTCATGATAACAATGTTCACTATCGACACACTGTGCCCTTCCGTGTTTAGAATCCATGTGCATACAAGACAACCCTTCACTACTAATGTGTGGGCATGCCCAGTACGCCTTTGTGTAGATGGACACACAGTACATTCGAAACAGACGTGTGCTACTGTGAGAACATGCCCAGTGACACCTTGTGTCAGTTATGTGCCTCTGTGTATGGGCATGACCATTGAAATCCTGTATAGTGATAGTGGTCACCCAGGCAACAGATGTCCATACCTCACGTCAGGATGGATTCCTACATTGAACACACTGGTTGAATGCCTTGAAGGATGTACTGTCTGTGGCGCATCTCGTATCTATGTAGTGCTGTAATAGTGCTCCGTAGATAGGCAGTTGTCCCGCTCACACCACTGCCGTGTGTTTGTCTCCATCTACCTTGGGACAGTAATATGCTTTTAGATTGCTCACTCTCCATACATTCCCTAACGGCGTCTTTGCCTTTGCTGATGATGTCATCCACCTAGAAGTATGCCTCTGGGAGTGCTGTGCTCCAGTAATCTTGGTAGCGCATTCTGTAACTACGAAATGCTGTAGTGTGATAAGGTAGTTAGGTGTACATTCGACTCCCAGCCCTGCCAAATGGGTGTGTGTGTGTGTGTCTGTGTGTTTCCAGCTGCCTGGGGACAGAGTAATGCTTTTAGACTGCTCACTCTCCATGCATTCCCTATCGGCGTCCTTGCCTTTGCTGATGATGTCATCCACCTAGAATTATGCCTCTGGGAGTGCTGTGTTCCAGTAATCTCATTAGCGCGTTCTGTAACTGCGAAATGCTGTAGTGTGATAAGGTAGTTAGGTGTATGTTCAACTCCCAGCCCTGCCAAGTGTGTGTGTGTTAGTGTGTGTGTGTGAGTGTGTGTGTGTGTGTGTGTGTGTGTGTGTGTGTGTGTGTGTGTGTGTGTGTGTGTGTGTGTGTGTGTGTTTCCAACTGCCTGGGGACAGAGTAATGCTTTTAGACTGCTCACTCTCCATACATTCCCTATCGGCATCCTTGCCTTTGCTGATGATGTCATCCACCTAGAATTATGCCTCTGGGAGTGCTGTGTTCCAGTAATCTCGGTAGTGTGTTCTGTAACTGCGAAATGCTGTAGTGTGATAAGGTAGTTAGGTGTATGTTCGACTCCCAGCCCTGCCAAGTGTGTGTGTGTGTGTGTGTGTGTGTGTGTGTGTGTGTGTGTGTGTGTGTGTGCGTGTGTCTGTGTGTTTCCAGTTGCCTGGGGACAAAGTAATGCTTTTAGACTGCTCACTCTCCATACATACCCTATCGGCGTCTTTGCCTTTGCTGATGATGTCACCCACCCAGAAGTATGCCTCTGGGAGTGTTGTGATGCTGAAACTCGGTAGCGCGTTCTGTTACTGCATAATGCTGTAGTGTGGTAGACTAGACAGGTCGGTGCTCGATTGCAAGGCATGGCAAGTGTGTGTGTTTGGCAGTTATACCCTATGTGTTGGTATCTGTGGGTGGCTAGCTGCAGGATGTGTTTTGTTGCTGACCTGTATAGTGTCCACAGCCCGCATAGTCTGCCAAGACACTGGGTTGTCAACACATACATTCGCCAATAGGTCTGATGAGTAAATGTCAGCAGCCCTACTCTTACCCTTAATACAGTCTGACCCGTGTGACGCAACAAAACACACATGACTTGATAGTGACAACACTACATGATGCAGGTGGCACATGTAGTTTCCTTTTCATTCCTGTCTAATGCTTTGCTGTCATGTGGTCCGTTGTTGTGATATAAATACAATATCTACATATGTGTGTACATGTATATGTGTGTATGCATGTATATATATATATATATATATATATATATGTGTGTGTGTATATGTATACATATAATATATATGATATATGTAGATATAGACATAGATATAAACATATATGTCTGGGGACATCAGCACTATTGAATGTTTGTGCCGGATGATCTATACGTGATAACCTCGGATGTATGTATATCTGCCATGGCGTAGTGGTAATGCACATCGTCTGTTGTGTGCAGGGTGGAGTCATGTAGACACCGGTTATTTTGTTGCTAGGAAGACCATGGGACATCGGATATGTTGATTGTAAGGCACCTGTTACCAGTTGTGTATAGATCTGAGTGACACTAAGCAGTGGTTATTAATTTGGAGGTTCGGTATGGGTCATGTAACTATTCATTAGAAGACTATACTATGCAGATGAGGTTGACAATAGTGTATCCCATTTATTCCCAGGGTGTGATACAGATCCCTGGAGTGCATGTGTGTGGTTAGCCGGGTGCAGGGCTCAAATATAGTTGACAGCATGGGAGGGGGGGGTCAGGCATACTGTACGTACATTGCAGAACCTTGCCTTGGGAGTGCTCCTGCCTTAGCACGCCTAAGCTAGGGGTGTGTCTATACCTGCCTGGTGATATTGGGAGGGACAAAAGCAGTAGTGGGATAGTCAGGGTGTACAGGCTGCACAAACAGGTGATGATCAGCACAATCAGCAGATGACATGGCCAGCCCGCACCTGAACAGTATGGTAATGTGAGCAAGCAGCATCCACACAGGTTTCTTACGCACTCTACACCACCGGTGTATACCTGTGGGGACATTTCACAACAAAGTCCAATCAAATGAGAAGGGCTGCAGCAGGCAACATAGATCAACATGTGCAGGAGGTTGAGGGCAGTGAGGATGTGTATGCTGCTGAACAACCCTTACTGGGGTGACATAAGGCTTTATAGACCCAGGGTGACTTACCAGGGCTACATGAGCTGGGGATGGTGGAGCACTATGGGGTGGACAGAGACCTCCTACAGCGGCTTGTTGACTTGTGCCTGCCACACCTGACACATCAAACAGGCCGAGGGAAACCCATCACAGTGGATACCACGGTATGTGTTGGCCTAGGTATACTAGTCACAGGTACCTCACACAACACAACTGGGGATATCATGGGGATCTCGCAGGCATCTGCATCCAGAGTATTGCAACAGTTCACAGACGCCATGTCAACACATGCTAGTGAACACGTACATGTCCTCAACACACGTGATTAGTAGACGAGCAATATGCATCTCTCCAACCACATGGATGACTACCCTGGGGTAGTGGGTGCTATAGCCTGCACACACGTACACATCAAAGCACCACCCGGTGAGCGGGGTAGGGCCTACATTCACTGCAGGGGCATACCCTCCAACAGCTAGGCCATATGCGATGGCCAGGGCATTAGATTGAATGTGTGTGCTGTCTGCCCTGGAAGCTATGATGATTCCGATATATGGCTTCCGACACAGCTGTACCACACCTTTGCCAATATGGACATCCCCTACAGTCTCCTGGTGGGGGATGCTGGGTAACCACTGGTGTCGTGGCTGATGACACACATCAGCAATGCACACACACCTGAACACTCACACCATAATGAGGCGGATGCACAGGCAAGACATATAATTGAGCATGTGTTTGGGATGCTCAGGTCATGGTTCTGGTATCCGAACACATCCGGTGGAGCCCTGCAGTATTCACTAGCTACATGCACACAATTTGTTATGGTATTTGCTATGCTACACAATCTGATCCTGCAGTAACAGTTGCAGCAGGAACAGCATGGGGCAGGGCCACACAGCCCAACACCACTGCCAAGGCCTATACAGGCACAGTGTGACTTGGCGAAGGAACTACCTGAGCAGGGCCCAGTCGGAGAAAGGCCGTGCACAGTATGACCTGCCCCTGGCAAAGAGGCAACACAAGGCATATGCACTGACACAGTAGGTACCCATGGATTTCCCCTCTCTGACCCGCACACAGTACAATGGATGCCAAACATGACACTACCTGTGCTCGGCCATATATAGGAGGTGCACTGTGTGCATCCGACATAGGCAACCCTCCAGCACCGTCCTCAGGTCCAGAACACCCCCAGGATATGTCTATCGACCTAACAATTGGCAGTTGTATTAGAATGTGTATTTACCCATTGCTATGGTATGTATGTGAGCATACAAGAGACTTTGGTGGCTGAATGTTAGGGCAGCAGACAGTACACATCCATAGTGGTACCATGACATCTGTAGCACATACAGGGGTCACAATGGTAGCCAGTAGTACACAGGGTGTCCTAACCCACTGCAGATTATGAGCTGAACATCATGTATGTCTGTATAGCCCACACACGTTCCATGCAGCTGGACAGGTGTAGACCAATACAGACAAATGATATACAATGGCCTATGGATATGCCCAATGAATGACCCCACCCCCAAAGACACACACAGACTACAGCAGGCCAGGCTGTTTGATGTAGGTTATGAAAGCTAGGACATCCAACACCACTATGCTGGTATTTAAAGCTGGGATCTGACGTACACTGGTATCCCTCCAACCAGCAATTTAGGTAGGTCCACACACTGACATGAAGTACCTGGCATACCAGTGGAGTAGCGGCAGATGTGTACAACTGTCAGCTGTGCCCCCGTCCAACCTACACATGTACGAGTCATGTGTGCCACCCACGGTGCTGTGTAGGACTGTGGATGTGGTTGGATGTCCCCCCACGCTATGCAGACATGTAGCAACTGTCAATGCCACATGACCATTAGCTACCCTGCAGACACAGCATGATACCTGTCTGTGTAGAACGGAGGGGTCGGCAACACAGTACTGACTATCTGGACATGTGACACATGCGATACAGTTGACCATACTTGGCATGCCCACACACATGATGGTATGACGGTAATGTCGGTCGACAACATGCGTAACAGTCATACTGGGCATGCTCACACACTGAAACACAGGACGGTCAGGCATGCATACACCAGTGGTCCGGACATATCTGCCAGTAAATTGCTATACTGTTGGATAGCTGTGCTATATGGTGTGTGTGTGGTCTATTGTCTGTACATATGCCATGGTCTATTGTTAATTCACATGAGCTATGTGCGCAGGGTACTGCTACCAACATGTGAATAGGACGGTTCTTTGCAGACAGACCGACGCCTTTGGATATGGACTGGGTAAGGCACATTCCAGCAGGTGGGAGCAGTTGTGCGTGGGTTTGCACAGTGTTAAGCACTGCTGACCTCTGCTTACAGCACCTTATACCTGTTTAGACTCCACATGTCTTTGACAGTGCACTACTGGCATACTGGTAGACAAACACGCTTACAGCCGCTCACTCCCCGACATTTGTGCTTACATTTGTCACTCACGCTGGGTGTGTGTGATCCCTTGTGATGCATTGTGTATTACATCGGACTACATGACTACAGTATCGGGTATGTCTAACCATTTGGTGACGGCAGGCGTTCGACTGTACGGACTCAGCGGCCTGTCCAGTGACGTAATCATATTATATGTGTGTTCCTCATACGATCTGCTCCCATCTGCCTGATACATGGGAACTGATACACTGATACTCTGCAATGCTGACATGTGAATGTTATTTTGTTAACACAGCTGTCCGCCGAGTCATGCTACCGCATACCTACTGTATGTTTTCCACCTTTCAGATTGCACGACGGGAGACTGTAGGAGTAACACCTTTCCCACTTTGCATGGGACAGTCCCTCATTAGGCATATGTCATGTGACAATACTCTAGCCATTGCAACTGTCTTGATTAGGGGACATTCTCATATTCTATGTGTCTGTAGTGGTTGCTTGTTACAGGTCTTGTATACCTGACACGTTGATATGTTATATGTAGTAGCATAAGCAAATTTACTGCTGCTAGACTATGCTTTGATTTGTGCTGATATGTATATTTCTGTACTATGCATGGCTATAG